>NW_004949173.1:140322-147507 GCF_000317375.1 Microtus ochrogaster | reverse complement strand
GAGAGGGAGAGGGAGAAGGAGAGGGAGAGGGGGGAGGGGGAGGAAGAGGGAGGGAGAGGGAGAGGGAGAACAAGAAGTAAGTCATTCAGGCTGAACACAGGACGTGGCAAAGAGCTTGCACTGAACAAAGTAGGATAAGAAGTTGTATGTAGAAACTGCAATAGTTATTCTTAGCTGTCAACTTGATTACACCAGAAATTAATGAAAAGCCAAGCATCTGGGTACACTTGTAAAGGATTTTTTTCTTAAATAATCATTTAAAGTAAAAAAAAACCACTTTTAATCCAGATCTTTTGAAGTGGGAAGAACCACCTTTATCTGGGCCACACCTTCTGCTGGCAGCCTACATAGAAGACATTCAAGAAGGAAGCTTTTGCTCTCTGCCTGCTTGCTCTACTCAGCAAACCCATTCCTTCACTGGAACTAGAGCTATTTCTTTGCGATTCTGGCACATACTGAAAATTACCTGAGACATCAAGCCTTACGGACTGAAAAATTACTATATTCCTGGATCTTCTGTTAGTATACAGCCATTGTTGGACTGGCTGGAAGATGGCCTATAAGCAATTCCAATAAATCCCCCTTGCATATACATAGATAAATATATAGATGATAGATAGATAGATAGGTATTGATATATAGATATATATATATAAATATATCAGATTAGATAGACACATATAAAGATGATAGATAAATGATGGATGGAGAGATAGAAGATGGATGGACAGATTGATAGACAGATGTAGATACAAATATATAGACATAAAGATAGATTCATTGTAAGTACTGGTCTTCAAGAGAATCTCAATTAATACACTAATACACACTGGAAGAGACAAAGTAGATTGCACCAAATTTAGAGCTTTCCTCTATACTCTCTCTGCCCCCTATTTCTGCACTGTGGAAGTCCAGACACCTGCTTTTTACTCAATACAAAAGAAGTTTCCACCTTTACAGAACTAATATGTTGGCTTCAATGTTTTTCTTTCTACCATCCTAGATGCCTCTGATTTTTTCCTTGTCTGTTTTACAGGTTTTCTGTCACTTGGATGTATCTCCTGCTCATTCATTACTCAGTCACCTGAAGGACAACCTTCACAGGCTGCTGCATGTGCCAACGGGAAATGTTTACAAGGAAGTCAGAAGACAGGGAGAAACCAAGGTCTTTCCTTGACCTCTCTATTCCTTGGGTGGTGCCTCCGGCAGCTGTTGGCATTTTCCCACAGTGCCAGCTCTCACACCTGGCAGCATCGCCTTCCACCAGATGCGCCAGCACTTCTATCACCTCCTCAGTGTGTCGACTTAGGGGACTCAGCAGCAGGCTTTGTCGCTAATTTGGAGACAGCCCCGCCATCCTGATCTGCCTTCATGTCCATCATCTCACGGGCTGTGTTATTGGTGGTCTGAATTAAATTTCCACTCTTTTAAATGTTGACAGCCATGTATCCTTTCTAGGATGAGCTCTGCCTGATTCTGTTCTTGAGAGTGACAAGGGACTTCAGCAAGCAGTGACTGATTCATCTGTCGGGCAAGTACCTAGAGGTACATCTCACCGGCCACTCTCAAATCTACATTAGCTCAAGGCATTTTCCTGTGTTCACTTTTTTCAAGCTCGATTTGTAAGGCTTATACAAGAGGAGCAAGCATGTACTGGAGCATAAAAGACATTGTGCTCCAGGACTCAGACTTTAGATCCAGAATTCTTAGGAAATTAGTGCTAGAAGTCTACGGTCAGCACCATGGCCAGATCCAAGAGCCCAAAGTCAGAAAACTGGAGGTCCCTAGGAATCTAGAAGAAATCTTACTCCAGACATGGGGAAGAGAAACTGAACTGTGTACCACTTTTACTTATAAAAACCCCTCTTCAATTTTTCCAGTGTGTCCTGGGTTGTGACGTACAGACCAAGCAGGGAAAAGCACAAGCTCTGTCATATCATGCATCCCCTCTAGGAATAGTTGCTATAACCTCTGAACTCTGCCCTGGAAATGAGCTATCACATTGCATCAAATATAAAGTACCTTTCATTGTAAGATATGTTATTATTTTATACATCACCAAGAAGGGAAAATGTGGCCAGTGAAGCTTGAGAGTGATACACTTGGGAGATGATCACTTTTCTTTAGCCATGTAGCCACTGATATATTGTCTATGCTCTAGTAAATAACCCCCCATCTATGCTCCTGCAAGCAACTCCAATTAAAGCCAATAGATAATTTTTTAAAAAAAACATTCAAGTAGGAGGGGATTTGTTAGAAAGAAAAGATACAAAGGGTATGGAGAAAAATAGGTAAGGGGGCAAGAGTGTGATGAAAATACTTTATATACATCTATGAAGCTATCAAGTAATAAATTCTGAAGTATTTTTAAATCCTAGGTAAAATATTCTCTGACCACATCAACTGTGTCCTATCCAAACCTTAAAATGGAACCAGTAGTCTGGAAAAATGATTCATCTCATAAAATGCTTGCTATAGGAACATGAGGAGCTGAGCATCCATGGAAAAAGATAATTATGGCAGTGTATGCCTGTAATCCAGTGCTGGGAACAAAGAGACAGGTGCATCCCTAGGGCTTGATGGTCAGAACATCTAGCTGAAACATGGAGTTCCATGTCCAGTGAGAGACCCTGTCTCAAAAAAGAGAGGAAAAAGTCAATGACATCATGAAATTTGCTGGCAAATGGGTGGAACTAGAAAAGATGATTCTGAATGAGGTAACCCAGACCCAGAAAGACAAACATGGTATGTACTAACTTATAAGTGGATATTAGCCTACTAGCCATAAAGTAAAGAATAACCATGCTACAATCCACAGATCCACAGAGCTAAGTAACAAGGAGGCCTGGGGGAGGCATAAATGTCACTGTAAAGGGGAACTAGAATAGACATCACTGCTGGATGGGGGCAGGATGGGGGTTGGGATGGGAACAGGTGGGATCATGTTGGAGAAATATGGAGGAGGAGAATGCTAGGA
This sequence comes from Microtus ochrogaster, assembly GCF_000317375.1. Taxonomy (NCBI): domain Eukaryota; kingdom Metazoa; phylum Chordata; class Mammalia; order Rodentia; family Cricetidae; genus Microtus; species Microtus ochrogaster. The sequence goes on along the minus strand of NW_004949173.1, from coordinate 144,530 downwards.
GAGACAACTGGAATCTTGGGGCATCTCTTGGATGAGCTAGAAACCCCCAGTACTCTATGATGGTGACCCTAGCTAATACTCCTAGCAATGGGGAATATGGAACCAGAACTGGCCATCTCCTGTAACCAGGCAAGACTTTCCAGTGGAAAGACTGCGATACCAACACAACCACAAAACCTTCTACCCATAATCTGTCATGACTACAAAATGTGCTGGGTAAAGGTGGTGCAGAAATTGTGGGAGTACCAATGACTTGAGACCCATACCATGAGAGTTAGCTCATTCCTGAGGGCCAGGACCTAAAGGTGGGATACCTGTGTTCCTAGGATAGAATCAAACATGACTAGCAAAAAGATGTCAATGAAATAATACCTAATGATATTCTGCTATACTCATAAATTGATGCTCAGCCCAACTGTCATTAGAGAGGCTTCACCCAGCAACTGATGGAAACAGATGCAGAGACTCACAGCCAAGCACAAGGCAGAGCTCAGGGAATCCTGTGGAAGAGGGAAAGGAAGAGTTGTAGGAGCCTGAGGGCATCACAAGAAAATCCATAGAACCAACTAACATGGGCTCATAGGGGCTTTCAGATAGGGAACCAGCAATCGGGGAGCCTGCATGGGATTGATCTAGGCCTTCTGCACAAATGCTACAGTGGATGGGGTGAGGGGAAAAGGGGAGGTGAGGGAAAGGCTGGGAGGACAGAAGGGCGGGGAAACTTTTGGTCAGGATGTCAAAACAAACAAATAAAAATAAAGTAGATAAGAAGTTGAAGACACCACCCAGTGTTGACTTCTGGCCCCGCATATAAGCACAGACATGTGTATGTGGATACATAAATCCATAAACATACACACACAGGAACAAAAATGGTGATTTTAATGTGGGATATGACATCAGTCTTGGTCTAGGCCAATAGTTCCTAACCTTCCTAATGCTGTGACCTTTTAAGAGAGTTCCTCATGTTGTGGGGACCCCCAACCATAAAACTATTTTGTTTCTACTTCATAACTATAATGTTGCCACTGTTTGAGTCATAATGTAAGTATCTGATAGAAGGATATCTGATATGTGCCCCCAAAGTGGTGATGACCCACAGATGGTTTAGATACTCATGTCCTCTTAAAGCAAATACCTCATTTAAAGGACTATCCAGCCATTATAGGAAACCATAACTGTAATGTTGCCACTGTTTGAGTCATAATGTAAGTATCTGATAGAAGGATATCTGATATGTGCCCCCAAAGTGGTTATGACCCACAGATGGTTTAGATACTCATGTCCTCTTAAAGCAAATACATCATTTAAAGGACTATCCAGCCATTCTAGGAAACCCCAAAGCTCAGGATCTTAAGAGGACACCCACCAACTAGAATGCTAGGGATGAGTCAAAACTCCCCCACTGATCCCCAAACACAGTTTGAACCACATTTGGAAGACATCAAAGGGGGCAGAACGAAGCCCTGAAGTGGGTAAGATAACGTTGGTATTACCTGTGTAGTTACCAGTAACTACAGGGTGTTCTTGGGCACAGAACTTATCTCCAGTTTCCTCAACTACGAAATGAAAGATTTGAACAGATGCTGTCTTGGATCTCATTCAGCTTGATCTTCTGTGATACGAGTCCCATGTATGTAAATGAAAGTGGGAAATACTAACAAATTTGCTGTTTGTGATCATAAAGTTGACCATGGTTTCTCAACAGGGATGTCCATTAAGCACTTGCAAATCAGATATATGAGGGCTCTTTCTCTAGTTGTGAGTGAATGGTAAACACACACACACACACAACTGTCACACCATAAATGCCAAAAAGTACTTCTAGTGAGAAATAATTGAGGCCATCATAGACCAAATGTTGAGTCCTCCTAAAATTCATGCATTAAAATCTTAAGCCCCAAAGGGATGGTAGTTTGCTTTCTGTTACCTTGATACATGCCAAGCTCCAAAGCACCTTGGGGTGGGTGGGGTCTATTACATCGTATAGGTGATAATCTATCATGAAAGGAAGCCAGCAAGGGAGCTCAAAAGGCACCTGGAGGCAAGAACTACAGAAGAGATCATGAAGGAATATTGCCCATTGGTTCAGTCTCAGGGCACATGTTCAGCTAACTTTCTTATCCCTATCTGCCCAGGGATAGCATTGCCCACAGTAGGTTGGGCATTCCTACAAAAAAAATGCTGTCACAGACATGCCTACAGGCCAATATGATGGTCTATTCCTTAGTTGAAGTTTTCTCTTCCTAAGTGTGTCAAATTGACAACCATGGTCAACCACAACAGGGAGCATTTAAGAGAGACAGAGTCATGAGAATGAAGGCTAAGTAAGATTAGTGCCCCTACAAAGGAATCCTAAAGAACTCAGTCTTTTTCTAGGTCATGAGAATACAGTTAGAGGTTGACAACTTGCAACCCCAAAGGCTTTGACCAGAACTCCATTTTTCTGGCACCCCACCTTGGGCCTGCAGCCTCCATAGTTAATAGGCAGAAACTTCTAGTGTTTATAAGCCATGTAGCCTGTGAGATCTTGTTACAGCAACCTTAGCAGACTAAGATGAGACTCTTCTGCAAAGTATTCATGACAGTGAACAAAATCCACAAAACATATGTTCAGTCTCCAAAAATGATTTACCTTCTAATTTATTATGGCACAGTGTAAGAAGCTACGGGAGTAGTCACTTGGGCTATGTACGTTTCAGCGAACCCCTCAATTTGCTTGCTTTCTTGAAATCTTAGTCTAAGTATTCTTCCATGACCTTCTCACATTTCACTTTTGGATATATCCAGAGTCAAGAAAAATAACCTAGGTGTGGGGAAGGCTGGAAGGCACTCTGAGCTGGAGCAGCAGGAGCCATGCATGGGAAGGCTGGAAGGCACTCTGAGCTGGAGCAGCAGGAGCCATGCATGGGAAGGCTGGAAGGCACTCTGAGCTGGAGCAGCAGGAGCCATGCATGGGAAGGGTGGAAGGCACTCTGAGCTGGAGCCACAGGACCCCCAGGTGAGGCTGTGGAGATGCTCAGGAGAGGTTGCTCCTTTGCACATCTACAGTTCTGCCAAAAATTACTGGAAGTTCCTGAACACAGGATCAGAAATCCAGGGCTCAGTAAAGAGAGTCCTTTTCTGTTTCTTTTTCTTTACCTTTATAAAAACAGGAAGAAAACACCAGGGCACGGTTCTAACCAGCTTCTTCAGGGGCAAGTCAATTCTTGGTGGCTGACCCTTCCATTCAGTATGGAGCAGGCCGCCAGCCTCCTGGAGAGCCACAAGAACACTTCCTATGCCCTTTCCCGAACCAAAGCCTTCTGCTGTCACTGCTTGCTCTGATTTTACGGAGGCACACACTTCTGCAAATACAAGGGGTCTCCAAGTTGTAGCAGGTTGTTTTAAAAGACCACGAAGATAATTCAAAATAAACAGATGTCCTGTCCACATAGACCTGAGCCAATTCTTGTGGAAAGTGCTGGAGACCACGTCACATTCCCTTTGGCATGTTCCACTTTGCAAAGACTCTGTGCCTGGTGACCTTTGTCTTTCCTTCAAGTACCCCTAAATCCCTCTGGTCACACCCCAGCTGTTAAATTAGTCAGCACCAGCTGTGGTTCCTTGTGTCTTTGTCAAATGCTCTAATATGCAGCTTCCCAATCATCCACACGAAGAGGACAATTTGAGGAGCCAGGAAGGCATCCTTGGAGTGTGGGCACACTTGGCTTTCAGTCTACTCTTTACTGGTGCATGGACAGGATAGTTCAGGACCAGAGTAAGTCCGTAATACATATGTATAATAATGCATCTTTCAATTGAGCATTTCCATGGTGCCAGGCCCAGTATGTACCATTGTACACAAACGTCAGAACATTTCACTTCCTAGGTGGCAAAGGGAACGATCAAATTCTTACTCAAAGTCATTAACTTTCAGAAGAAAGAACTGGAAATCAAACAAGGTTCCAATATCCACAAAAGCCTTTATTTAAAAAAGTATATGTTAAATGAATCCCTGGCTACTCCTATTCCCACTAGTTTCTCAATTCGCTACATCAATTAAAAACTTACACAATGAATAGTTCTTGATGTATTCAGTGAATTCTTATTCAGTGACTATATCTCGTGTTAAAGTCTATATGGACTATTGAAAAGTGTAAGTTTTAAGACATATTTTATGTTCCTTAGATGGCTTAGGGGCTGGTCACAGAAGAGAGAATCAAATG
>NW_004949173.1:126332-137722 GCF_000317375.1 Microtus ochrogaster | reverse complement strand
AGAGAGAGAGAGAGAGAGAGAGAGAGAGAGAGAGAGAGAGAGAGAGAGAGAACACCTGCTTCCTAAAGCCGCCTATCGCAGGCCAGCCCAAAGGCTCGGCCCGCCAGCCAGAGCCGGCGGATTTACCGTGGCATTACTTTTAATTAAGACTGCGGCGCGGCGCGGGAGCGCGGGGTGCGCCCTAATCCCGGGCCCGCCTGACGTCACCTGGGAAGACGTGGCGGCGCGGGGCGGCGCGGACCCGACGACCTCACCGCGACCCGGCCCGCGCCTCCGCCCGCGAGGAGCTTTGCTGGCGGGAATTAAGGGAGGGAGAAATGTTAGTACACTTTTAATTGGAAAGCGAGTTCTTCTTTCAGAGAGGCTTGTTTACTCAGGATCGGGCATTAGAACTCGGGGGAGGCTCTAATTGAAGTGACGGCTTTGGAGATTATGGGGAACATATGGCCCTACCGCCGGGCTCTTTATCTGCATTTTCTCATAAAAACAGCAGTCCGGGTGTGTTTCTACAGCCTGGCCTCTTCCATTTCTAAAGCGCCTTTGAAAAGAGGAGAATGCGATGCATGCGCAGGGCTGCAGTAGCCCGCAGCCCGCAGGCCTGGAAGCTTCCCCATGCTAGGCCCGCACTGAAGCTGCCTCCAGCCAGAGCTCTGCCAGGGAAAATGAGCTGGGAAGAAAAGAAAGCCACTGGTGACTGCCTGGCAGGGGTGTAATTCAAACGGTTTTGAGCAACAGCGGGAGAGAGTTACCACGGCAACGAGATTCCCACTCCAGGCCTGGAATGGGGAGCCTCCATGTGCTTGGTTGGGGCCAATCCGAGTACGCAAGGGAAATGGGAACACGCGTGTCTCAGGACGGAATTACACTGCTTTCTCTTTGTCATTAACCAACCAATCAATCAACTATCCGGTTGGTCCCTGACTCCAGTATCGGTATCTACCCTATTGGTTCCCCTCCCTTGCTTCTGCTAATTATTACTATACTCAAAACTGTCTGATAAAATACAGGAAACAGTTAATGTGTATGTTTGATATTATCTTGTTTCAGACATGCTTTTTAAAACATTCTATTTTTTTTCCAAAATGTAAATGTCACCTGGCTTCTTGGAATTTTGTTTGCTTCATCTTACCTGTTCACTCTAGGGGCAATACCCCTCCTGGCACAGCACCAAATATCAGCTGGGAAGAACAGCTGACTGAGGCACCGGCAACTCGAGCTCCCACAGCCCCACCACCTTCCTTTCCTAAACATTGTGCTCACCCAGGGATTATGCAACCCCAGATCTCAGGTTGCATGCTTGACTAATTAAATCCTTAAGGCCCATTCCACAGAAACCCAACGTCAAGGGAAAAAAAGAAATATATGAAGGGCCTGGAGAATAGCTCTGTGTTTACGATCACATGCTATTTTTGCGGAGGAAGGACCAGAGTTTGGTTTTTAGCACCCACGTAAGGCAGCTCACAACCACCTGTAACTTCAGTTCTGGGAGCTGACACTCCTCTGGTTTCTGCAGGAGCACACGCGCGGGCACATACACACACACACACACACACACACACACGTGCACACACACACACTTAAAAATACATAAGAAGCCTTAAACAGGGGGACTACTTTGAGGAGCCACACATGATCTGAGTGCCCTGGTTATTAATGGTCTTCCCCCGCTAGAATGCAAATTTGTGGGGAGCAGAATTATCAATCCAGCATTACCACAGGCCTGTCATATTGTCTGTGTCCCCAAATATTTGCTCATTAGCCAAATGCATGCTTCTATATGCTCCATACACCAAACCCAGGCCCTATTCAACATACCACTCAGTAAACTCCTAGATGAACTAGATGCTCGGTTGGTCTGGCCAGCTTTTCTACCCTCACAGGTTTTCAGGAAGAAATACTTGAATATTTCTTCCAAGAAGAAATACCTTGAATACCACCTGGGTACCCACCTAGTGCACACATGCTAAAATATTCAGATTCCTGGACCTCACCAAAGGACCTAAACAAGCCTCTGGCCTCTCCAGTGTGCAGATTTGGTTTGGACCACTGAGAATGCAAATGGGTCTTACATTTCTTTCTTTTCCATTTGTTTTTGCCCCATAAAATACCACAGTACTCAGAAGAAGCTCTAAACTAGTCTTCTACCAATCCTTAGAAAACACTGGGGGTTTTCTTTAGCCACAGAGGCACAAAGGCACAGGGAGATAACAGCCTAGGACTCTTCCACTGCTGCAGGGTGAAGTGTTTGTTTCTAAAGCCTCTTCAGATGGCTAGTGTGGGTGGGGCTGGGTTGCCAGGCTGAGAAAACCAGCCCTTTCTTGAACTTCCTCCACAACTTGCATTTACTATAGAGGGGAGAACCTGCATCCTTGGGACATGTATCACAGGAGCTGAGCTGCTCTGCCTGCACAGGGACCACTCACCAACCATGCTACAGAGTTCTGCAGGGAGGACCCAACAGAGAGATAACGGCACAATGAAGTTTCTGCCAAGGGAGAAACAAAGACTCTTAAGCGTGGGACAATTACACCGCCTGTGAGATGTACCGATTTAACCCACTGCCAGGCCTGACTGATTTCATGACGGCTATGGCTTCCACTCCTGATACTTCTCCAAAAGGCTTGAGGCAGGGGTGGGGAAGAAGTTTTCCTGCTGCCATCAGATAAAACACAGACCGAACCAGAAGTGGGATGAATAACTGTAAAAACAAAACAAAACAAAATCTCTAATGCTTCTGCACATGCACGTTCTAATCGCTTCCATTTCCACACATTAGGTTGACCTGGCATCTTTCCCAGCTTCCTACCGCTATAAGATGTCCATAACGCGTTCAAGGATAGTGCTTAATGCGAAGGAAGAACACACAGTTGTTAAAGCAGGAAGTGAACATGTGACTGGCTTTGAATGGGAGTGGTAAATTCAGTTCAGATCAACTCCTTGTCATTGCTCTGAATACACGTGCAAGATGCTTTGCTGGGGACCTCGTGGGTAGGTAGGGATCTTAGAGAGTCCTGGAACACCACCTCAGCCAGCCAGCGAGCTGTCAGTAAAACGTGAGAAGAAAATGTGAGGGCTGCTTTAATCTACATGTGTGTGTCTGATGACCAGACAGCACAGCGCTGCTTAAGAAGACAGACTCTGCAACCAGACCACCTGGGTTTGAACTGTGGCCCTTGCGGTGACTAGCCGCAGTACCTGCGGTACTTTATTAACTTTTTCATGCTCCTGCTCCTCACTGCATGGGCAAGAATGGGAAGAATCACAAAACTGCCTTAACCACCAGCTCCGTAGGAAGACTAAGCTATTTAACTTCAAGAAATACTTTCAGTAAGAAAATCGCAGAGAGACGGTTTGGTAGTTATCAACACCCCGAATCCCTCATCATTATGAAAAACACAATATGTTTTACATGTGGCCATTTTTACTTACAGGGATTGAGCATGGGAAATGACTAATTATAAACACCAATACAGGCTATATATGTTCTGAAGCAACTACACTAATTTTGTGTTTTTTGTTATTCATTTTCATCAACATTATTAAGACCGAACACATTTCCAAAACCAAGTTTCAAGCCAGTGGAAAAGAGATAAGCATTGTCTAAATCTGAACATTGTCTGTAACTTTTTAAACACCAAGATAAACTCTACCCAACTTCTAATTACAGAGAGGGCCGAAGCCCTCTGTTTCAGTATCAAGTGTCCGGACTTGGTAATTGGTAGAATTAAGTTCTTATTCTGGCTTATCCCCAACTCAAGTATCCTGTGTTTTTACTTCTCCTTCTATGTTATGGAGACAAAACAAATACACGAAAAGAGAAAGATTCTGCACACAAAAGAAGCCTTAGACAGAGAACAACAAACAACCCTTCTAGAAACTATATGGCTGCTTCGAGCAAGAAAGCATTGGTTTTGAAAACAATCTAAAGGGCCCAGCAATTATAACAACTTCTTGCCCACCAGTCAGAAATGCCAGGTTAATAAACCAGGCAACATCTGGGAAGACCTGTGGAGTCTCTAATAATACCAGCCCTCAAAAACGATGCAAGTCTCTGATAAACACTGCACAGAAATCTTCAAGACAAGACAGCATGTCTCTTGCTCTATTCTTAGCACATGGCATATGAGTTAACATATATTTATTAGCCTGAAATTTCAAGAATTTATATTAACTCCAAAACCTGGGGATAGATCTGTGGGCAATTTCACTTTGAAGAAGTATTTCTCAAGCATCAGGCCACAATCGATATGAAATTAACACAGTATAAGATTATAATTATAATTATATATATAATTATAACAAGAAATTTATAAAATCAATACAGCTAGGATTAGAATTAAAATATTACATCAACACGCAAGGCAAGCAATGAACCATCTAAGAGCAGGGAGAGAAGTGAATGTGTGTGTTCCTGAAAAAGGTAATTATTACTGCATGGAAAGTACAGTTAAATTTTTTTTAAAATAGGCTGCTGTAAAGAATATAGAAAAATGATTTACATAGACTTTTCAACATTTTAATGTTTACTGTAGTACTTGTAGTAACTACTCTGGCTTTTTTATGAGTAACCCCTTTGCTTTTTAAAGAGAAGAATGACAAGCTTAACTTCACGGCAATATCCCTATGTCCATCTCTCAGCCCCTTTGTAGCCCAAACTGTGCCCACTGTTCTGGGATGATTATGCTGACTTTGAGGTGTCTCCTTCACTGTACGGCTTAGAAGTCAGCATCCCCTTGGCTTTTGTTTTTCTGCAGCTAAGAAGCAGCATTTATCTAGTCTAGAACCTGACATAGTGTAGAAGTCTGTAGAAAGCAAGTGCTGGATGGAAGGTTAGTGACAACTGGAAGGGCATCTAAAAGGACAATGGTGTGACAGCGATGCTAACAGACCTGCTGGGAGACAAAAGGAAGAACTGTAAACCTCAGTTTAACAGCACTCACTGACGGAACTACCAGGTCGCATGGTCTTGCCGGAGGAGCCTAATCCACTCCTTAGCTGTGGAAATGTGTCACTCCATCAGACCAAGAAGGTCAGAGAGATACCCCAGGGCAGCTATGCAGGAAAGGTGGTACTTAGTAAGAAGGTAACATCTGGGCAAGCAAAGGAGCTCAAATCAATCAAAATGACTATGAATCTCAGCTTCTTAGCCTGTTATAGAAAAACAATTGGTAAATGTCTCCCATTCTTGCTTGGATTTTAATAGCCCCAGAGGTCACTGAAAGACTACTTTCACCTGATATTTTTTTTTTGTATTGTCTACCCAGGATGTAACACTAGCCAGAATGTTCTAAAACTAAAGACAGTCTCTAAGATATACATGCCTGTAGCAGAAAACCACACATCTCCAATTCAAGCCACCCCAAATAACAAGGCCCCCCATACCACCCTGAGACACCTTGTGCCAGCTCTCCAGAGACATCTGAAAATAGAGGGCAAAGAGGGATAAAAAGATATTTGTGAAATTATGGATCTTTTGCAAAAGGAGTGCAGAAGCCATAAGACACCCAGAAGTACATGAACACCTTGCTGAGAGATAATACTAGAATTGCCACTGGGTAGACACCAATCAAGTTTCATGCCTTGATCTGCATTATCTCTTTTCATCCTAAAAGCAGGCTCCACAGGAGGCATGGTAACCCCTTTTTTAAGAATTAGGAAACAGTCTTGACAGAGTAGGGTGACTGGCCCAAGATTCCCCTGCTTTAGAGTGTCAGGTTAGCTATACTCCTGGACCTGTCTCATCGCAGATCCCCAAACAGACAAGACCTCCTCCTTCTCCTGCTATCTTTCATAGCTTACACTGTAAAAATGAACTGACAAGAACAATTCCAAGGAACATTCTGGTATTTTCCAGAACATGTGAGATAACTACTGCTCATAATCTACGTTATCAGAGAACAAGGTTAGTCCAACACGAGTTGAAAGACGTGTTGCTGTACCGTAGACAATAATACCATCCCCGGTGTTGTAGGTGGAAATGAAGAAAGAGACTGTGGCTCTGTGGGTAAAGATAGCTGCTGAGCAAGCCTAACAATCTGAATTTGATCCCCAGAACCCACGCAGATAGAAGGAGAGAACGGATTCCATCAGACTGTTCTTTGATCTTTACACATGTGCTGTGTCATACACACAGACACACACAGACACAGACACAGACACACACACACACACACACACACACACACACATACACCAATAATGAATAAGGAATTTTTAATTAAACAAACAATAAAAGAAAGCTTAGCTACTACTGCTGCTAAGTATGACTGAGAAACAAAGAGAGGGGGTTTCAGACAAAGAAAGTGGTGGGAAATATCTGGAAACTTAGGCAGACACAGCAGCATTCCACATGCTAAGAAAAATCAGAAAGAAAAAGGACTGACCAACAGTGTACATGAGAGGAAAAGCACCTTACAGCTTTAATGATATGTGGCTCTGGCCTCAGAGGTTAATATAAACAAGAAGAAGCAATGTGTTCAAACAAGAAGCTGCATCATCACGTCTATGACATACCAGGCAGTGCTGTGCAAGGCCGCAGAGTACAGGGACAGGCTCCTCGGTGAACTCTGGGAAGCTGCTACACCTCCTATCAAACACAAAGTGTCCTTCAAACAAATGAGTCCTGGGGTGGACCTCATTGCCCAGGCTCCCTCTGGAGAAATCCCTCTACACAAGAAGATCAGTTGAAGCCCAGTCACAGCCAGGGCATGAATCCCAGGCATAATCTAAATAGTTTTCCTGTCCTCAGAAACACAGATGAACCCCAAAATGAGGAAAGCAAACATACAGTTTTATTCCATGGCAAGAGACGCAAAGAGGAAATAAAATGCAAAAAGAAAATTCTGTTGGAAGGAACAAAATATGTATCCAACTCAAACTAGACATTCTTCATTGATCAAGGAATGAAGCAAGAAATAAAGCTGTTTGGCTTTAAAAATAACTTATAATGAAGGGCAATGCAACATGGATGTTTGGATAAGTGAAGACATTAGAGAAAATCTCCTGAAATCAAATAAATCCTCTAGCTGGCATGTCCTAGAGAGTTACCATCTTCATTGTCTGCAGTTAAGTGCAGCATTAGCACACAAGGAAGCTGGAAGAGTATAGAAACATCTGTCTCACTTTCAACCATACTATAGGTTGAAATTTTTAATCCAAACTCAAGCTTGTAAAATTACTGCACAAGATACTTGGGTAATTGCTCATTTGAAAAGAAATCAGGAGACTAAAAGAGAAAAATGAGAAATGTAACTTGAACTGGCTAGAGGCCATAGTTGTCCACAGTCAGGAGTCAGGAGTCAGGAGCTCCTGCCTCCATTCCCAGGTCAAACAACTAGCAAATTTTGAGTATACCAACAAAATATGATACCCCAGCCAAGCAGTAACAATAACAGTATTCTAGGCATACCACATAGGGGATATCACACTCCCTTCATGGTAGTACCTTTTAAAGACAGCATAATATTTCTACAGATAGAGCAAAACATCGTTTCTATGGACTACTAAAAAGAGTGGGGAGAAACTAGAAAAGGCTTTAGAGTTTCCTAGACCCAAGAGATGGTTTCTATCAACATAAAAGATAACCATGGGTAGGGAAATGGTCTCTTACTGTGTGTTTTCTAAAAGTAAAGTCAGGATCAAAGTTTGAGGTTGTACATGGACCGAGACAGACACTGAGGCTCAAAATGCACAATCTGACAATCTATGTCAGAAGAATAGACCCATATCTATTGCCATGCCCTAAACTCAAGTCCATATGGATCAAAGACCTCAACATAAAACCAACCACATTGAACCTCATAGAAGAGAAAGTGGGAAGTACACTTGAATGTATTGGCACAAGGAACCACTTCCTAAATAGAACACAAGTAGCAAGACACTGAGAGAAACAATTAATAAATGGGACCTCCTGAAACTGAAAAGTTTCTGTAAAGCAAAGGACACAGTCAACAAGACAGAAAGACAGCCTACAGAATGGGAAAGGATCTTCATTAACCCCACATTGGACAGAGGTCTAATCTCCAAAATATACAAAGAACTCAAAAAATTGGTCATCAAAAGAACAAATAGTCCAATAAAAAACGGGATACAGACCTAAACAGGGAACTCTCAACAGACAAATCTAAAATGACTGAAAGACACTTAAGGAAATGCTCAACATCCTTAGTCATCAGAGAAATGCAAATCAAAACAACTCTGAGATTCCATATTACACCTGTCAGAATGGTCAAGATCAAAAACACTGATGACAATTCATGCTGGAAAGGATGTGGGGTAAAGGAAACACTACTCCATTGCTGGTAGGAACAGCCACTATGAAAATCAGTATGGTGATTTCTCAGAAAATTAAAAAACAGCCTACCTCAAGACCCAGCAATACCACTTTTGGGTATATACACAAAGGATGCTCAACCATACCATAAGGACATTTGATCAGCTATGTTTATAGCAGCATTATTTGTCATAACCAGAACCTGGGAACAACCTAAATGCCCCTCAACCAAAGACTGGATAAAGAAGATGTGGTACATTTACACCCATAGAGTACTACACAGTGGAAAAAATGATATCTTGAAATTTGCAGGCAAATAGATGGATCTAGAAAATATCATATTGAGTGAGGTAACCCAGACCCAGAAAGACAAATATAATATGTACTCACTTATAAGTGGCTTTTAGACATAAAGCAAAGAAAAAAGAGCCTACAATTCACAACCCCCAGAGAACCTAGACAACAAAGAGGACCCTAAGAAAGACATACATGGACCTAATCTACATGGGACATAGAAAAAGACAAGATTTCCTGAGTAAATTGGGAACATGAAGATCATGGGGGATGGTAGAAGGAAGAGGGAGGAAGGGAGGGGAGGGGAGAAAAATATATAGCTCAACAAAAACACTAAAAATAAAACACACAAAAAAGAAGATAAAGTCAGGAGTTCTGTGATGTGCCATACACCATGAATGCTCTACATCTGGCTTTTCACCAGACAACTCCTTTCAGTCCCCAGTGGGAAGGATAACTTTGCATACTAATGAGATAACTGGTAGCTGGGGGATCCCAGAGAGCTGTAGAACTGAGTCTGATCACCTAAGATTAGATGGTTGATCGGTTCAGTCAGTCCTCCACTCTCAAGCAGGGCAGAGGAGCTGAAGGCTGAGTTGATCGTGAAAGTCTAATGATAAAATTGTGCCTATGCAATAGAGCTGTATCAAAACCCCAAAGGACAGGGTGCAGTTAACTTTCTGAGAGTTGAAGATGTGAAGGTATATGGAAGCTGGTACATTCAAGGGAGTTATAGGAGTGCCGATTCCCTTTGCATACACCCTGTCCTGTATATCTCTCTATCTGCCATTGGCACCCTCTGAAATTCTTCTGTGAGAAATGGGAGATCATAAATGAAACGTTTTCCTGAATTCTATCCTGCATTTTAACAAATTAATTGAGCTGCAGGAGGCCGTCCTGGGAACTCCAATTTATAGCCAGTTAGTCAGAAACACGGATGGCAATCTCCAGCTTGTGACTGGCATCTAAAGTGCAGAGGCAGCCCTAGGAGACCTAGCCTGCAATCTGGGAAATACAATATTACCTCCAGGCAGACAGTGTCAGGATTTGATTGACTGAGAGTTGGGGGGAAGCTCCCACACATCTGGAGGCAGTGTCGTATTTAAAGAGGAGTGAGCAGGAAATGCACATCGGTGTGTTTCCTTACATCTCCAGCTCCCTGTGGTCCAGGAGCTTCAGCAGAAGTGTGTGGAACCTCTGGTGGGAATGTGAGCTGCATCACCTCCAAGATGCTCACCAGTGCAAGACCCTCTTGTTCCCTACTGAAGGGAAAGAGCTCAGGCTTTAAGACCTCACAGGATCCCTTCCCCGGAGACACTAGGAAGGCATTAGAGCATCCGCATCACCTTGAATGCCCAAAGAAAATGGTCTGCCTCTGACTTTGAATTGCATCTACCTGCTAAAGAGGTTGTTTCAGGGCTAATGGCAAAGCAAGGATCAGGACAAAAAAAGACTGGACCACCTCGGAAAAGTGTGTTCAGCTGTGTGTGGTGGGTCCCTAGCACCTGAGAAGCTGAGGAAGAAAGATTGCTAGCTCAAAGTTAGCCTGGGCTACCTAGACAGACCCTGTCTCAAAAGATCAGAAAGTCATGGGAGAAGGCTCAGTCAGTAAAGTCATTGTCATGGGAGCATAAGGACCTGAGTTCAGTCCCCAGAACCCATGTAAAGGCCAGGAGTGGCACTGAACAGCTGCAATGCCAGTGCTAAGGTAAGGGCTTGCTAGGGAGCCAGTCTAGCTGGATTGGCAAGCTCTGCGTTCAATGAGAGACCCTGTCTCAAAAAACAAGGTAGAGAGAAATTATGGAAGACCCCCAACAATCAACCAACCTCTAGGCTCTAATCACACACACACACACACACACACACACACACACACACAGGAAAAAAACACTACAAAGATCATCATGGATTCTCAGTGCTAAAAGGGACAGCAGGTATCTCTCTGAACCACCTTCCTTCTCAACACTGGCAACAGTAAGCGGGAGATCTCTTTCTTAAGTACTTGTTGAGTGAATGATCTTCTGTCCTGCCATCTTAATATTTTTGTGTGTGCGCACGTATGTATACATGTGGGTACGTGTTTGTGTGTGCACATATATGTGTATATGTGGGTGCGTGTTTGTGTATGCGCATGTGTGGATATGTGGATGCCTGTTTCTCTGTGTGTATGTGTGGGTGTGTGTTCGTGTGTGAGCACGTGTGAAGGTCAGAGATCAGTCTAAAGAGCCACTCCCCTTGTTTTCTGAAGCAAGGCCTCTCAATGGTCTGGAGTTCACTTATATGGCCAGACCCCAGGGATCCACCCATCTTTGCCTCCCCAGTGTTGTGATTACAAGCTTGGGTCACCACACCCAGCTTTTCTGCATGAATCTGGGAATAAATCTCAGGTTCTCAACAACAACAAGAGGTTCACTGACTGAGCTATCTCTGTAGGTCATTTTAATGTTTTATCAATGACTTTGATGAAGACACTGACGTAAGTGTCACAAATCAGGCCAGACATGCCCATGTGGCAGCTAGAATTCTCTATGGTGAGAAGAGCTTTGGCATTACGACATTGGCAGAAAAAAATCTAAGCTCTAAATTTGATTGCATCTGTATGAAATGGGGCTTTTTTGATGGAATTACATGTAATGACAAAGTCAGTAGGGTCCAAAAAGACACACTCTGTATTAATAAGGTAAGGTGTATAGCATGCTGTTATGAGCTTCTCCATTTATCAGAGGGCAGAGTTTTCAGGCTAATTTTAAATGATGCACTTTAGGAGATCCCTGACCAGAGAGAGAGAGAGAGAGAGAGAGAGAGAGAGAGAGAGAGAGAGAGA
>NW_004949173.1:113954-126223 GCF_000317375.1 Microtus ochrogaster | reverse complement strand
GAGGAGGAGGAGGAGGAGAGAACAAGAACACGAGAGAACGGTAAGCACACTAAGAAGGACAATTAACTTTAAAATAAAAGCCAAAGAAACATCACAGTAAGAAAATAAGACTAAGAAAGACACAGGAGTCATGTCAAGGTTGTAGATTTGGTGCTGAGGGTGAAATGACAGGACATGCTTAACATAGGGCATAGCTGTGCCTAGCAAGGCTGCAGACTGACCTGTCTTTATGAGGAATGAACTCATAGCTTGTCCCTGCATTGAGGACGACTGGGCAGATCTACAATTTTTGACACTGATTGATCAAACAAGATGCTTCACTCTTTCTCTCTTCCTCCTGTTTTCTTTTTGGTGTGTGTGCGTGCGGTGTGTGTGATGTCTGTGTATGGGTGGTATCTGTGTGTGTGTGTGTGTGAGAGAGAGAGGGGGGGGGTCTGTGCACGGGTGGTACCCATGTGACCTTGCTCATTTGCCGCATGCTCCTTGCATTCTCCCCAGCCTGTAATGTCTGAGTGTGGATATGTGTGCACGTGGGCACCCAAAGCTGGTCCTAAGAATTATCCCTTATCACTCCTCCATCTTATTCGCTGAGTCATGGTCTTTAATCAAACTCAGATCTCACAATATGCTTAGTTTGCTAGCCTGTTTGCTCTGGAGACCCTGTCTCCATCTTCTGAGGCTGTAATTACAGGTGGGCCTGGACCCACCCAGCATTTACATGGGTACTGGGGATCCGAACTCTATCCCTTACACTCATGTGATAAACACTTGAACCCATGAGCCATCTGGTAAGTGTGTTACAGGCTGAGAAAAAAAAAATGAAGACATGGTAAAAAACAAGGAAAGTCACATGAACACCACCCACGGCTTCTCACAGGCTCTTGGCAGAAGACGAACTCTGCCCTGTGGAACTCCTGGAAAGCTGACCCACTGAAACATCCCTTGTAAAATCTTCGTGCCTCTCCTGTTTCTTCCACCTTTTACTTTCCCTAAAGTCACAATGGGGTGAAGGCTGGTGGGCGAGGAAGAGAAAGAACAAAAATATTCTAGTTCCTTTTTGACATAAGTCACCGGACCTCAGGCAGATCCTAGCACTCCCTTCAAGCAGATGAGGGAACAGTGCTGGGAGAAATTCGATGATTGCAGTAGACTGGATGGCTGGGTCAGTTCCCCCATCTCCATGAATAATAGCGAATTTCTGTATATTATGGAGCCTGGCTAGCAAGGCTTCAAGCTGCATGAAGTATAATTCCACATTCTGTAGGTTTGAGCTTATAAACTGCCTCATCCAAAGGGATATTAGCCGACATGGTCCAGGCTGATGCTAGAAAGTGTGCGTGTGCAGTAGGACCTGCTTTTTTGCACCTTCGTGATTGGCAGCTGATCATGCCTGCTCCTCTAGCCTGAGCTCAAGAGAAAATCATAGAAGACCTGAACCTGATCTCGGCCTAGAGCTTAACTCAGTGGAGGTCAACAGACTCCATCCAGCCCGAAGGGAATCCCTCCTGCTAACCCAGACACTTCTAAATGTGTGTGCTTTCAGTGGGTTCTATACCTTGGAAATTAGGAAACATTTGTTGTGCACCATTAGCATGACAAAATCTCACTAATAGTAGAAGAAGTTGCTGAAATGCACAGGACTGCCTTGCCAAGGAGCTAGGCAGCATCCCATGCAGCCCCTGCCCACCGTGCAGCACTCACCTGAGTCTGAGGCCGCTGGGCTCACCAGGCTCAGCAACTCCCGCTCCTTCTCATAGTCACCTTTGCAGAGCAGCTGGCCTTCCTTCAGGACAAACTCATCCCCCTTCTGCAGCTGTCGTTCGCAGACACAGCAGCAGAAGCAGCTCAGGTGGTACACGCTCTTCTGGGCACGCATGACAAACTCATTGGGTGCAATGGCTTCGAAGCAGCCTCCACATTTGACAGCAAATAATCTATGTGAGAGAGAAGGGAAAGCAACGAGCATAAGGCTGGGTCTCCTCCAGTCATCAGCCAGAGGGTCTTTAAGCTCTGGAAGGAATGTTTGTACTGAAGTCAACTTCAGATTCTGGGTAATCCGTGTCTTTCTGGTCCCCCTAGATCCATGACAACTCAGGCTGACTAATGGAAGTCCCCAGATTTAAAGATTTATTTTTTTCACTTTTCTATTATCTGATGAAATCATAATTGCATTTGTAAATGCTTTGGCATAGGCACGAAGTTAATCATCTAATGATAACTGTGGGATTCATTCATTAGAACATTCGTTTACTATTTTCAAAATAAAGAATTGTTTTCTTTTCTAAAGCAGTAGCACAATTGCAGGGGCAGAAGTCTTTCCAAAACATTTTCTATCATCCCTAGGTACCAGAGGATCTGATAGATAGAAGAAAGTCAGATGACATAAGGGAGGGAGCAGAAAGGAGGGGGTCAGCATAAAACAGTACTGCTCCTCTCTCCACAGACAGACACGAGCTGACACAATGACTATTTCAGAAGTTGATGACAATTTGTTCGGCTGAGAAGTCTCACTTTGGCAGGAATGGTGGAAATATAAACAACTGGAGTGGTTTCCTACAGACAAGCCAACTACCACATTGGCCTAAGGGTGCCAATCCTATCTCTTTGCTTGCTCCTATGTCAGTCATTTATTCTTCTTTTCGTCCATTTATTTTCATTAATTCAGAGGCATCTCTGCATGACCCGTGATCCACTATCCACTCAGTGTCTTCACAGAGGGAGGGAGAAAAAAAACCGCACCCCAACTGTGTCTACATATGGAGTGGAGTGTACAGTGTGTGAGTGTCTGTTTGTGTGTGTGTGTGTGTGTGTGTGACATTGCTACAGACACAACAGTATACAAGACAAATCCGTCATTGTATGGAGTTCATATGTTTGTGGAAGAAAATAAATAAGACTAGGAAGACGGCTCAGAGAATAAAGGTCCTTGTCATGCAAACCCAACAACCTGAATTCAAACCCCGAAGCCCACTTGAAAGAAGTAAGGTGAAAATGACTTCATAAAGTTGACCTCTGACATCCACATGTGTGCCACAAGTGGCACTAAAACTAAAACAAACTAAAAGGAACAATGCACATTTATAAAATATTTATAAAATATTCCAACACAGAGCTATAGCATATATAAAGAATTATAATATTCAACCACCTCCCAACCATAAAATTGCACTCATTTGGTTATAAGGCAATCCCCTCACACAGCATGTTTATCTTGGAAGTTTCCTGAGGAAGGGAAGAGTTGGGGGGAGGGGCGGGGCGTGAAGTGGAAGCTTGGGAAGAGCTCCTAATGAAGTGAGACACACAGATTGACACAGGAGAGAAGAAAGACATTTAAGCTTTGAGTGGAGGAAGCCAACTCTTGAAAAGGAGAATGAGGTCGCCTGCAGTGGATCCCAGAACCACCCCAGAAAGCCTTAGGGCAGACCCAGTCTGCTAGATGGTTATATGGCCTGCAACACAAACTGTGAACCACCAGGTCCATCTCTCAGCCAGCAGGGTCTCCTGTGAAGCAGTTAACTCCGTATGTCCCCTCTCTACCCGGCAACCTCAGCACTGGAGTAAAGTGGAGGACCTATCCACGTGGCTGCTTTGCCCTTTCTCCACTAATAAGCTCCACACCCAGGACTCCAAGGACCAGAAGCCCTTGCCCTTTCCCCTCCCGTTCTCCAGATGCTCACTGCGGTTTTCCTGACTATTACTGGAGTCCTTCCAGTATTTTCTTTCACGCCCTTGCCCCTCACTAGATGCCACACGTTGTACAGAAAACCTACCTACTTCATCCCTTGGCCTCCCAAGTCCCTGGTCTCTGTTTGCCAACCTGAGCAAACTAATCAATGCTTTTCTAGGAGTCCGTCAAAGGCCTTTTGTCCCCAAGCCTTGCTTCTGTCCCCCTTCTCCCGAAATGGACTGTTAAACAGACTCAAGGCAACTGTTCCCAGGGAGTCAACAAACACTTAGGAGGCCGCAGCGGCGGGTGGTAGCATCTGTGCTTGTCTGCCTTCTAGCCTGTTAATCTCTTCCTCTTTTTCTTTCCCCCTCAATTTGTCCCCCCCTCCACTCCATAAATTTCCCAGGGTTAGAGAAGGGAGGGCCCGAGTGAGGTCCACAAAGACAGTCTGCCATGTTGACTCAGGCGCACTGGTGGAAGTGGCAACAGTCCTACAGGCTCAAGTCCTGAAGTGGTCATGCTCCCCTGAGTACCGCAGGCCAGGAGAGGCAGGCAGGCCTGATTCCCTCCACTCTGCCTCCCTGAATCCAAACCCAGGTCAACTGTACCTTCCTCCCTCATCTCTTGTAACCTTCAAGAGCAATTCAAGAAGAGGAGCCTGCCATCTACCACCTGGGTGCCAGATGTGTACACAGCTGTACGGGTACCACTGTGGACCCAGCTGCTGACGGCACAGCCTCCCATAAGTTGTTTTCTCTAAGGCTCAGAGAAGCAGAGAAAAGGATTTGTTCAAAAGTCTAGGTCATAATTAAAACACAGCCTGTCTCCTCCTAGTGCTTGAGATGTGTCCCCCATGGTTACCTCTCCCTCTGAATGCTAATAAGACTTCATTCTGGGTTCAGAGTCTGCCAGGCTGTTGTGTCTGGGAAAGCTGGGCAGTGTCTCCAGAACTGTCAGCTCACCTAGGTAGACATGACAGCATCCATCTTGTCTCACCACCCTAAGTCATCTCCCCTCTCTCTGATGCCTTTGGGCTCATCCATCTCTTCCTTGGACCTCATTCTCACTTGTAAAATGAAAACAGAGCACCTTTCACGGGGGAAAAAAGCATCCTGCGCAATATGGTCCCAGGAAGTCAGCCCTAAGTGTGCCCCTCCATCCACAGATGACCCTCTGGGAGGAGAGGTGAGGAGGAATGTTGTAACAAATTAATCCACCCTAGTCCTTGAGAAGCTACAGTGGGCAGGAGGCTTGTGCTAGCTAGGTTTGTGTCAATGTGACATAACTATCTGAGAGACAGGAAGGAAACCTCCATTGAGAAATTGCCTCCATAAGATCAGGCTGTGGGCCAGCCTATAGAGCATTTTCTTAATTAGTGATTGATGGGGGAGGGCCCAGCCCCCTGTGGATGGTGCCACCCCTGGGCTGGTGGTCGTGGGTTCTATAAGAAAGCAGGCTGAGCAAACCTTGGGGAGTAAGCCAGTAAGCAGCATCCCTCCACAGCCTCTGCATCAGTTTCTGCCTCCAGGTCCCTACCCTGTTTGAGTTCCTGTCCTGACTTTCTTCAGTGGTGAGCAGCAATATGGAAGTATAAGCCAAACAAACCCTTCCCTTCTCAACTTGTTTCTTGCTATGGTTTTTCAACACAGCAATAGGCACCCTACCTAAGGCAAAGTTCTAAATCCGTGGTCCTCAACTTTCCTAATGCTGCAACCCTTTAATATTTTCTCATGTTGTGATGACCCCCAACCATAAAGTTATCTTCATTGTTATCGTCACAACTGTAATTTTGCTACTATTATCATTGTAATGTAGATATCTGATATGCAGGATATCTGATATGCAACCCCTGTGAAAGTGTCATTCTATCTCCAAAGGGGCCATGGCCCAGAACCACTGCTCTATATGAATGGCCACAGTTGGATGTGGTTGGGACATACACAGGGAAATAACAGAGAAGGACACAGACGATTGACCGAATCTACTTAGTCACAGAATTTCTTTATCTTTTTCCTTCCTCCTCTTACTGTCTTTCCCCCGTGCTTTTCCAGACAGGGAGTTACAGACTGGCTGTAACTTCATTTCAGGCCCTGCTTACATCTTCTTGTCCAGCTAAAAGCTGCAAGAGGCACAACCGTGAGTCTTGCTGGAAGTCAACTCCACAGGCTCGACCTCATCCTAATGATATGGTTTACCTATCACTGAGTCTTGGCAGTCTCAGTTTGCACAGAGGCTAAAAACAATCAAGTGCCTGCAGCCCTCGGCAAAGAAAGATAAAATAAGAATGCATGCATGGGGCACTTAAAGGTGATAACCTTTAATGCGCAGGTATTTTTAGTCATTTTTTATTGGCCATGCATCTGCCTTTTATACATGTGAATATTTCCTTCTTGCCCCAAAGGTGAGTTTTCATGTTTAAGGGCTTCCAGAGTCCCATCCTAAGACAGCCCTTCTTCCAGTGTGAGCTCGTCCACTGACTCCTAGCTTTGACCTCATCTCTGTTCGTGGTGTGCCAGGCAGAGCATGGTCCTCAGACCCACCTATGGCCCTATCGTTGGCAGGGTCATCCACAGAGAGCACTCTTTCTTATCGCTGACTTCATCTCTATCCTGTGCTTGGAGCCACAGTAGAAAGAAAAGCAGAAAAGATCATCTTAGGCCAGGGAAAGAGCCAAGTAGACCTGAGCTCAGAGTTTTCCCTTTACCAACAGGTTCAAAGAAGCCACGCCAGTCCCTGGGCCTTGAGTTTCTTGTCTTTCCTTTGTTAAAGGTAAGTTCTTCTCTAAACACCACACAATGTCAAAAACTTAGAGTTGGGAAAGGAATAGGAGAACAGGTCTCTGATCCCCATGTCTTTTTATTGTACAATTCTCAGTCAGAGAAGCCTATATCTAAACCCTAATCTCCAGACAGTGTTTCAGCAGGGTACTGCTTGGCCATGCTAATCCTTCAAAAAAATGTCTTTGTATACAATATCACTTACATGCAGACACACAGGTGCTACCACGTGTGCATGCATGTATGCATGCATACTCACATGTATGCACACACATTCAGATAAGTATATTCTAGGCTACACGTATTATGCAATCTATTTATTTAAAAAAACTAAGACTGTATGTATTATATAGACTAGAAAAAATGTCTTCTGGAAGATAATATTTTACTCCTAAGCCATGTTTAAAATACACTAAGCTAGATAGTCTCTTAATTCATTCCCACTTCTGTCTTGTATTGGGAGGTCTTGTAACTATGGAGACAAGAGCATCTCAAACGCAGCTATAACGGCTTGACACTGACGCGCTACTACAAGACAAGTCTGAGGCCAACAACAAAGAATCAGAGAATTTCAGAAGCAGCGGTGGACCCTGGCACTGCAGGAACTAGAGTAGCCAGGCGGTGGCCTGCCAAGACATTAGGTGACACTCGGATAGAATGCCTGCTGTGTGGTCTTAGGAAAAACACCACACTCTAAAGAGGATGTTTCATGGTTAGAACCTGCACCAGTCCCCCAAAATGATGTGACTAAAAACAAAGGGAGCTTATGGAGAACAGAGAAAGGGAACACATCTTTACCAGATACCCATCCGGTGTCAGGGACTGGGCTCTTTGTTTGGTTTATTATTTCACCTCTTTTAAATAGAAGTATGAAGTATTGCATGGAGAGTGTCATACTTCAGCCAGACTTGACTTGTGCTGTCTGGCTTCACAGGAGAGAGGCTTGGGAATGCATAATACATAGGGTTATGCTCCATTTCGAGTCCACATGCTCCCTAAGAGATAACAGGATTTATCAGATAAACCCAAGACCAAGTCTCTGCTATGCCCTCTACTAACTTTGTGACCTTGATTAAAATACAGGAGTCTTGCTTTACTCATCTACAAAATGGGAACAATGAGAGGGCCACCACCACACCACACACAGAGTCTGTACAGATAAAGGAACCAAATCAAAATCACTTAACACAGCTCTTAGCACATGGCAACTCCTCAATAAAACAGTATTACATTGGCGATAATGATGCCCATGATGGATAAAGGGGCTGAAATAGGAAACAAGAATTATTTTTTAAAGAAGACAACTCATGATGACAAAGACTGGGAGAATGAGAAGAGAGCAGCCTGAGGAGGGACCTGCTGGAGCCAGGAGCTCAGGACTGAAGCTTAGAAAAATGTAAGGACTTTTTAAAACCCTGCTTTGGACAGGAGGACAGGCACAGCAGGATGAGAGAGTGAAGAAACCCTACTAGGCCTGAGACCTTGCCTGCTGTGCAGACTCAAAGTGTCCAGGCAACCAACCACAGAGGATTCACTTGGGTTCACCTGAAATAGTTCATTTTAGATGTGAACCTGACTTGGTTAAGGGATGTGCAAGTAGCTGGCAAAACATTACTTCTGGGTGTCTCTGTGGGGATGGATCTGGAAAGAATGGAATTTAACCCATCACAGTCATCTTGGTACCACCCAGTTGCTTCTCAGATTTCAGACTTGGGGCTTGCATAACCCCCACCACACCGAGTTCTCAGGACTCCAGCTTTAGACTCTTACAATACATAGGTTTTCTGGTTTTCTGGCTCTCGATGGCATAGCAGGGTGGCCACTTGGACTCTATAATCACATAATCCAATTCTCCTAATAAATATCCTCTTACATATCTGTATCTATCTTGTTTGTTCTTTTCCTCCAGAGGAGTTTGAGTAGCACATTGCCCTAACAGCTCCAGCAGAGCTGACTAACAGTATTCTTTACACATTAGAGCGAAACCAGTCGAGAAACTGCCCGTTCATTTTGTGTCTTAGTACCAGTACATGGGGCACTTTTGTCCATAAGTCCTTACGATGCCCTCCAATGTCCCCCATCCCTGCCCTATCATACACTAGCTATACCAGATGCTTCACACCCCATCTTCCTCTCCGTGCAGGAAGAGCAGAGAGCATGGCAACCTTGTGCAAACCCACAAGCTACCCCAGACCTGCAGAATTGAGAAGAGCATAAGTGAGCTCTCATGACAGCGCCCCAGACAGCTCCTGACCAGACGTATGTCTGGAAACACGATCTTCATTAACCTTGATCTAAGGTCTGGAAGGCCTTAAAGGAAGAGTCAAAAAAGCATCTGGACCACAGACAAACAGAAGGATGGAGGACCCAATAAATACAAAAGACGTTAACTCCAGTTGAGCTTCCCGTAGTGTACAAATAACAAACTAACTTTAGCCTTGGAAGCTAGACTATGACAGGGCATACTGCCTTTCCGTGGTGCTCCTGGAGCTGAGTTGATGCGGTGCATGAATCCTCTGGTTTAGGAAGAAGGAGGTTCAGCGTAGGAGAGAGGGTCTAGGGTGGTTCTTAAAAAGGCAGGAATCAGCTCTGTTTCCACCCTCTCCACCAGGGGGCAGCATAGCAACATTCATTAAGTACCATGTTGACTTGGTAACTGAGGTCATCCAGGCAGAGACAGGGATTGGCCAGAAGCCAAAACTGTCTGCTGGAAAATCTGCTGCTGGGAGCCTGGGAGACCATGTGGCTAAACTGAAGGAGAGATGGTGAAAGAAGAGTATTCAAAAGTATTGGGAACCAAAAGCATGGCTTGTGGCCTTGGAAGAAGTGACACAAGCAACCTTGTCAGCTGGCTCAAGGTCTCTGTCCTTGAGGCTGAGCCAACAGCATCACAATAAGCAACCGAACGCATGGTCCTGAGACGGTGGGAAAGTCTGCAGAGACAATAGGAGCGGCAAGATCATCCATAGGAGACAGTCTTAAGACTCTGCAGTGGTGAAAACATGGGAAACAATAAGTGGCTGGCAGAGCCAATCAGAGTCTCTGTCTCCTGGTGGCTCCCGGGGAACTGCACAGAGGACCATACAATGGGATGCGTGAATGGGAGAAAGGACAGTTGGTGCTGGTGTCTGCAGCCCAGGAGCTCCACGAGGCTGGCCTCACTCAGAAAGAGGCATGAGGCTCTTTGCCTCTCAAAAGGCTGTTAGCAATGGCTGGGTTTACCTTGAAATTGTAGACCATGTATGTCTCTCTTAATCTTGCAAAGATTGTGTTCCAGTCTGCCAGATATAATGGGGAGGGGTAGGGGAGAACACCACAGCTCTAAGACTAATGAATATGTATGCAAAACTTGGTTCTGGTTTTATAAATATGAGTAAGTTTGAGACTGTCTTAGTTGCCCAGTTTCTATTTAAAAAAAAGGATCATGTGATGTCACATGAGATTTTTTGAAAATCTAATGAAATAATTCATCCGAAGAAGCTGACACATACTAGCTGCTCTCCATAAGCAGTAGCTATTAGTTTCCTTTATCGAAATCAATTTAACATATCTACCCTTGTAAATATTTGTCTAAGATAACATATTTCGAGGTGGTCATTGAGCCAGAAATAGAGCCTCATATGTCATCTCAAGAATCTGTTCATCGTTATTGTAACAAATTAAATTAAACTTCAATAAGCCTTTCATGTTATTGGAGAAGAGACCAACAAACAAATATTAAAAGCCCAGAGCTGGAGAGGAAACACGGGGTGCAAGTCATTCAGGCTACTCCGGCTATGATAGGCCACAGCAAACATTGATTGTAGCCAGCCAGGGTGGAGGAGCACCCACATCCACTGCCTAAGGCCTGGCATATGTTCAGGAAGTTGTCCTGTTTGTGGCTCTCCCACCAAAGCCAACGGTTGCTATTTGGTTAATGCTGAGATTACCTAGCAAACATTTGGGACAGACCTTCGCTCTGGGTCACGTCAGTTCTCAGTTGAGTACTCCTTTTGGAGACCACTGACCTTTGTCTAGATCTGCACTAAGAAACCCAATGCTCCTACCACACTCTCCTAACTAACCCTCTCCCCTGATAGATCAGTGTCCCCTTTCCTGGTGAAGGGGAAGAAAAGGAGATCCAGAAGGAACAGTGAGCTTGACCACAAGGAAAGCTAGGATTACTAAAAGGACCAACTTGTGGCTCAGAAGTTAGACATGAAAGCTGACACAGGCCAGCTAGGGTAGACACGTTGCCCTCGGGCTCCCAAATGAACCAACGGTGTCTGGGAAGCTAGATGAGCAGACAGAGGGAAAACAGCGGACCTCTCTTCCCTTCCCTCCCTCTTTCCTTCCTTGCCAAAGTCGTCTATGAATCAGGCTTTAGAGTAAAGGGCTGTAGTGAAAGTCTGGGCTCCAATAGCCCCAGCCAAGATGGCAGGACTTACACTATAGACTTTCCGTATTGTCACACAGGCATGCGAAAACAGCAAGAAACATAAAACAGACATACAGAAAGTATATGTTTTCTTTTTAGGGAATGAAGATTTGGTTTCCCTTGCAAATGCCAGTTTTCCTCTCCCTTTATCCTCATTAGCCTCTTGGGCTGCTCTTAAGCACACCCACCAAACAACGAAGGGTGGGGAGAGGTATTTTTAGCTGATATTCTGGGCACACATTCTTCCACCAATTTTGGCTTAGCAACATGGCATGGGGCCAGTGAAATGTATAGTCTTACAAAGGATATATGTTTTCTGGGAGCTAACTCTCCTCTCTCTCTCTCTCTCTCTCTCTCTCTCTCTCTCTCTCTCTCTCTCTCTCGTGTGTGTGTGTGTGTGTGTGTGTAATAACAAGGACAGGGTATTATTAATGACGCTTTGATGAAAAAGACTCTGGGATCCCAGCAGGGGGCAACACCGAGCACTCCGTGAGTCCCGTCTGCTTTGGCCACCATCACTTTTCATTCATGATTTCCATTGTGCTGCACATCAGAAAGAATAAAGAATAAAATAATATTTTGTCACAACTCAAGGATTCCTCATAGAACTAGCTGATACCAACGTACTATAAAGGGAACTAGATAAATGCTGAAGACAAACCAGTGTGTTCCTAAGTCACTTGTGCCTGTCCTTGTGTCAACCCAGATTTCTCAGAGAAACAAAATCCAAAAACCATCCACTGACAGTCTGGGTGAAAATCCCCACCAAGGCATGAAAACCAAAGGCATAAGCCGAGGGTCTTTTCTTTTCCATGTAGAAAGTGAAAACTGGGGCTGGACGGATGGCTCAGAGGTTATGAGCACAGACTGCTCTTCCAGAGGTCCTGAGCCAATTCCCAGCAACCACATGGCGGCTCACGGCCGTCTATCATTCGAGCTGGTGTCCTTTTCTGGCGTGCAGGCAGTACACTGTATACATAATAAATAAATCTTTAAAAACATAAAAGAAAATAAAAATGAGAGAGAGAGAGAGAGAGAGAGAGAGAGAGATCTGAGCTTTAGATCATGGACCTCAAAGCAATGTAATCTTGCACAACATCCCAGCTCTATGTACAACTGAGGATGTAGCATATGCAAGGTCCTGAGCTCAATCTTCAGCACCTCAAAAGTGAAACTAACCAAAACTTGTCTGAGCTGGAGAGAAGGGGAAAGGAGTAGTCCGATTTGGATATCTGATTCTGTTGGTCTCACCAGAGAGAGTGATGGACAGAGGGCCCTGTTTTTCCCACCAGCCTCTCTCCTGGAAGGCGGTCCTTTCCATACTCTTGAGACGTCTTCAAAACTCCGGTAGAGCAAATCTGACCCAGCACACGCGGCACAGTCCTTTTTTCTTTTTCTTTTTCTTTTT
>NW_004949173.1:93553-113854 GCF_000317375.1 Microtus ochrogaster | reverse complement strand
TGGTCTCGAACTCACAGAGATCTGCCTGCCTCTGCCTCCCGAGTGCTGGGATTAAAGGCGTGCGCCACCACCGCCCGGCCCAGTCCTTTTTTCTTGATGTTTTTTTTTTATTTTCACGCCTCTATTTTTAAACCTTATTCCTCAATTATCTTCCACCTGTTCATTCAACTCCCCCTTCCAAAACTAAAAGATGCCATCCATGCTCATAAAAGATAGAAAGGACAAGTGTTCACAAAGCTAGGAGGAGATGGGGACCCTTGGGCACTGTTGGCAGCTATGTGAAGTGGTATAGCCACTGCCAGATGAATTGTGAAAATTCCTAAGGGGGAAAAAAAATCAAAGAAGCATCGCATGATCCAAAAGTCTCTTTTTGGACATACCTCCCAGAAGACCTGGAAACAGAGACACCAAAGAGATGTCTGCACACTCACGTTCATTTGTATCATCAGGATTGTTGTCAATAAGCAAAATGGGAAACAAATCAAGTGTCCATCAACAGGTGAACAGATAAACAAAGAGTGGTCTAAATACACAACGGAACGTTGTCCAGAATTAAAAGGGGGAGAGAATTCTGACACATGCTACAATTTGATGAGGATTTTGTGCTAATTAAGTAAATCAGACAGTGATAGCACAGCAGTGTGAATTAACTTAATGTCACTGAAATATACATACTAAGGACAGAGATGCTAAACTTGTTATAGTGACTCACAGAGACTGGACTGACAACCTGGGAGCCCTCTGCATAGATGTGACAGTTATAGAGCTTGTTCTTCTTGTGGAAGACATGACAATGGGATGAGGGACTGTCTCTGACTCTTTTGCCAGCTTTTGGGACCCTACTCTTCATAATGGGTCACTTTGGCCAGCCTTAATACTCGTGGAGGTGCCTACTCTGCTTGTAATTTGATATGCCATGTTTGGTTGATATGGGACCAGGCCCTTTTCTGAATAGAAATGGAGGAGTGGATGGGGGCAGGGAGAGATGGGGGAGTCTTGGAGGAGATGAGTGGACTGCTGGCTCTGGGCATAAGCCGCGGCTGAGGTGGGCTGATAGAGGGGGACATGCGGGCATTCAGGACCGCGGCTGAGGTGGGCTGATAGAGGGGGGCATGCGGGCATTCAGGGCCGGGACTTTTATACCCAAACATTGGATACCAAATGTAGAAATAACCAGGCTAGCTAAATGATAAAACAATTATATTTTTAATTATTATAAGGGGGAAACTCACGAAACAGGAAATGAGAAGTCCAAGTTCTGCTGTGTCCTGTGGGAATCACCCAGAGAGAGGGCACCTGGGGAGTGCGCACGTTTTTCCCCTCGGTCCTGGGAAGCTACGCCTTAACTTAGACTCACCTCTTAAAGATAATTGACTAACAAGGTTTTTCCCATCAAAGGGGGGGGGGGGAAACTGCAGTTGGGATTTAAATAATAATAATGATGATTTTAAAATCGTTTTAAAATACGGTGCATTTCCATTTTACTAGGATTGTATTAAATTTTAAGTATATGTATATATGCATACACATATATACATATTTACATATATATATCCTGAAATATACACTATCTATTCATATTCTACTCTACTGTACCAAAATCTAGGTCTTGTATACCAGTTGAAAAACTCAGCGCCCAGTCTCTCTTGCAACTTAAGAGCATCCATGTAAGGTAGTGCATTGGTAATACTGGGTGGAGCTGAGGAAGGAAGTTACCATGGAAACGCTATTATTTTATGAGACAGAGTCCATTGGTACACACATTTCACCCTTTGCTGTTTCTCTTTCTCCTTCTGGGAGTTAAAACACAATGCCCAGAGATGGTATGACCATCTTGGCACCAAGAATGAATGCTACCTGTAGAAAATCTAGACTCTAGATTCTAGAGGAAGAAGTGAGGACGTTTTTTGAGCAGTTGGACCAATCTGGAACCTCCTACCTCATGATTTCATTTCCTGTTACAGACCAGCCTGGGGTAGTAAGATAGATACAATTAGAGGAAGCCGCATGCGTCCTGCTCCAAGATCTTAGATGCTGGTTCACTCTGGGAACTTTCCTTTCCGGTTGTTGTCTGGTATGTCCAACACTCCTCTTTAGAGCTAACTCCTCCACTTTGGCAATAGATTTTATCAACTCAAACTTATCTGAATATATCATATAGTATCCCTACTTCTGAAAATGCTATATATATGTATATGTGTATATATATACATATATGTGTGTATACATATATATATAGAGAGAGAGAGAGAAAGAGAGAGAGAGAGAGAGTTTTTTTATTTCCCCCATTTTAGACAAAATATGCATACTTTTTGATCCATTTCTTCCACCACTCAGTGCCTGGTTTATTTGGTGGAATTCATCCAAAATAAAAAGTTAGAAGTGACTTTTGTTTGTCGTTTGCTATTCATCTCCTCAAACACTCATCCATTAGACACTTGTCGCAGCCTCCTGGCAAAGCTGCCTTGAAAAGTTCATTAGTGACCAACATACTGCTCAGTCCCCTTCGTGCTGCGCTCAGGAGCAGAACCTAACGTCATCCATTGCTGGGTTTCCTGGATCCCTCTCTCTCTGTTTCCACCTTACCTTTAGCATCTCCCCAACCATGAAATCTTTAGCCTCATTTCCAGCCTACAGTCACTGCCTTAGTAACCTTATCCAGGGTTATTGCTAATAACCTACAAACACTGAAGGACTCCAGCGTCTCTGGTTCTCTCCTAGCGCATTCTCCCAAGGCTAACCTGTACACCCAACTACCAACTACCCACCTTTGCTTGGTATGTCTTGTTTAAATCATTTCTACTTTAACTGTCGTTAGTAATAGAGTACAGTATGATAATTTGATAAGTAATGTGCAATTATCCAATCATGGTAGTCAGCGTTTTCCAACTCCTTAAACAGTTGAAAATATGCATAATAATATTAACATATGGGTTAATAAGGTAGCTGTGATATTTTATAATAACAAACTAAAGTAACTAAATGCACAATTCCTGATGTTCTAAAATAATTTTCTTTTTTTTAATTTTTTTTAATTTATTTATTTATTAAGGATTTCTGCCTCCTCCCCGTGAACAGAGAATTCTAAAATAATTTTCATCTAATACAAAGAGAGAAAGAACTGGCATACTGTTGTGGTGTGGGTGTGGGCAGAGGTTAGAAGAGGGAATCAGATTCCATGGAGCTGGAGTTGTAGATGTCCTATAAGGTTTCTAAGATCTGAACCCCAATCCTCTGAAAGAACAACAAGCACTATTATCCACTGGGCCATCTCTCCAGCCCCCCACTTCTTTATTTCTAACCCCACCTACCTCACTTTGGCTCAGTTCTGTTCCAACTACAGCCTCTTCTTCCTCCTTCCTATTGGCAGACATCACCTACATCGGGGCCAGCACCTCAGAGCTATTCCTGACTTGTCTCAACCACACACTCACATCCAAAGGGACAGTGAGCTATGTCTGCCCCACTTTCAGAGTGGGCTGTAATCTGCCCCTTCTCATGGCACTACTGCCACTTCAGGTAAGACTGCCACCACATCTTCTCTGGGTGACCTCAACAGCCTCCTCAATGGGCCACCTGCTTCCTCGTGCCACCTGCCAAGTTGGTCTTTCAATACAGCAACCCAGATGATCATCATACTTAGAGCCCAATCAGAGCATGCCACTCATTTGCTTAGAGCTCACTTTCATCTTACACATGGGGAAAGAGAGACATACGAAAGTACCAGGATCTAAATGAAGTCTATCATCATATCACTGCCTGGTGTAGCTCTGAGAATTAAGATGGTCAGATGCTGGGATGGTAGCTTGTAAATTTTAAGTTCTATGTAATTCTCATCATCATCAACCCAACCACCTGCTAGACAAAACCGAACAAATGAGGCAATCAACCCTAGGAAAATATATGACCCAGGAGGGAAAGGCAGACATTGCCATCTACTAGGGGGGAAAAAGTCCAGACTTAAATCAATAGCTCAGATTGGGTCCAGTCCAAAGGAGCATCAGCCTTGGAACTAAATATGAAATAAGTAAGGGAGGACAGGGCAAAAAAATGGCAAAACCAAAACATGTGATGGCAAGTGTGCAACACCACCCAGTATACTCCCATAGCTCAAATCACAACACTGTGCACAAGTCCCCAGCATGATCTCCACCTTGGAGGAAATATGGCTCTGCTCCCCACGCCAGCGCCATTCAGAGGATTAGAGAAGGGAGCAGCATGAGGGGCCAAAGAACCACAGGAATTCCTATGAAACAGAACTCCTCGCTTTGAAATCACAGTGACAAATTATTTGTACATACTTGAGTATAGGCATGAATGTGCACATGTGTGTGCACACACACGCACATGCACACAATGGATTTGGGACCATTGTGGTCTCATGTTGTTCTACGACACAAGTTTGGTGGGGGAGGATTATAACAACCTTTCCCCATTGTGGGAATAAGTAATGACAAGCTGGGGTGTCATAACCAGAGGAAGTCCTAGGGCAAATGGGAGTTTTTAGGGGTGTGTTCTGTGAATTTGTAGAAACCTCAGGAAAGACCCAAGGAAGGACACTGAAAAAGTACAGGAAGGCCACAGCTGTTTCTGAGTCCTTCGTCCTGAAGATTTCTGGGCTCTGAGTTAGAGTCATAGAACTATGACGTTAGAGGCATGTTCTTCTAAATTAAGACACAGGCCAGAGGCTGCCTGGCTGGTTCTAGAACTGCCGGCTGCTGCCACTGCTTGGTGTCTGGCAGATCATTTGCCCCTAGGAACAATGACAGGAGCTGGTTCCCCTCCAAGCAAAGCAGAGGCCAAGGGACTATCACAGAGTCAGCTCTAGAAGGCCTGTAGACATTGTCCCCATGGGCCAGGAAGAAGGCCTTCTCTCACACCCAGCACAAATGTCTCTCCTCTCCTCTGTGAAGAGGTTGAATCTGCTGCAATGGCCGGTCAGTAAGAGTCACAGTGGGAACTTTAGTCACTGTCACTGTGACAGAAATATCTGCTCTGTAGACGATAGTCACAGCCGAGGGTCCCCTAATAGGTCTCTACCTTTCCTCCCTAAGGAAAAATCTTCCCTCCACAAACTGCAGCCATGAGAGGGACGGAGAGAAAAGGGGCAGCAGATGCCACACACCTGTACCACCCAGAGAAGCGTCTTCATGTTTCAGCCAACTGATAGTGGACACATTGGAGGACATCATGAATTCTGTGGCAGCCTCCACACAGAAACATGGGATCCTTATAACCGGAAAATACTGAAAAGAAAGTTGCTACACCACTTTTCTGGGGTGTGCGATACTGTGGGCTCAATCCTCAGCACACAAAAATCAGTGAGAAGTTGGGAAATCTAAATTAGAGCCCATTTGAGGAAAGGGTGTTATTCCTGTTAATAACAATTGTTTACTGAATGCTCACTATTCTAGCTGGTCATTTTGAGACATTGTTTAGTGTCTTGGAATCTAAGTAAACATTTTTTTTAAAAAAAATTCTGCCCTTTCAGTTTATACTTGATTGAAAACAAACAGAGAGCAGCAAAAATGTCAGATGCATGGAATGGATCTGTAAGGGAGTCAAGGAAGTGGAAAGCCCCAAGATAAGGACTCAAGTTTTCATAAAGAGTTCGTGTCTGAGTAAAGATCTGGGGGAACTAGCAGGGAGTAAGTCTTAGCAACAGCAACATTTGTATCTAACTCCAAAGCAAATCCATCATTCCAAATAGAACACACTGTTCTTCAGGACTTTGCCCCTTCTCTTTTCCTAACATACCATCCACCACTATAGTCAGCCTCTTTTGGCAAACCTGTTATGGATAGGTCTTAAATATAATCACAAATCATAATCACAAATCTAGCTTCTTTCAGGATAATGTTTTCTAGGCGTATTGCATTCAGTAGCATGCATTTAGATACAGCATCCAACAGCGTGTACCACACATTTCTGTGGATGACTAATAGCCCACTGTATGGTACAGCACATCTTGTTTATCCATTCATCCACAGATGGACAAGGGTTGTTTTTACTGTTTGTCTGTTTTTGCTTATTTATTTGTTTGTTTATGGCATACACCCAGGATGAAATTTTGGTAGCAATGAAATGTACTGCATGCTCCTGACGGATTGACTAGGACAAAGCATTAAACCTGTACTCAGCCATGCAAAGGTCAGAGAAAATGATGTGGCCAGGAGAAGGGCCACAGTAGGAACACAAAGATACATGAGAATTTAAGAATCAACTTCTCCTTTAAAGGGTCTTGTTCAAGGACTCAGAGAAATTGAGATGAGTAGAAACCTAATGTGGTGGTTTGAATGAAAATGACTCCCATATACTCATAGGGGGTGACATTAGTGGAGGTGTAGTCTTGGGGGAGGAAATGTGTCACGGGGGGGGGGGCTTGGAGGTTTCAGAGGCTCAAGTCAGGCCCTGTGTCTCACTCTCTTCCTACAGTTTATCTATCTGGATGTAGAACTCTTGGTTGCCTCTCTAGTACCATGTCTGCCTGCATGACACCATGCTTCCCCCTGTGATGATAATAGACCACATGTCTGAACTTTAAGTAAGTCCCAATTAGATGCTTTCCTTTAAAAGAATTGCTATGGCCATGGTGTCTCCTCATAGCAATAACACCCTAAGACACCTAGGACTAAAGGACTACAGTAGTATTAGAAAATTTGCTGGTATGAATGATTCTGTGTGGAAGAAATATTTCAGCTGGAGAAGAAAGGCAAGAGAGAATTTCTAGAATGGTCCAGCAGTAAATGAGGGGGCATCCAATGGGAACTACTGCATTATTTGAAGCAAGGGATGCCTCGTGGGTACTGTAGGTAAAATCTTGGAGCGCCACTCTGGATGGAACAAAGTCTGTACTATTCTGGATTATTTGATCTAGTTAAGCAATGGTAGCCAAGCTTAAGTCAAAGTAACATATTAACTAAAACATTACTATTTGCCATGTAGTATACCAAATAATTTTGCCTTGCCCAAGGTTCTCTTTTCATGGTATTTGTAGACTGATGTTCAAGCATCATGAACAGTCAGGAATGTGAAGTAGACGGTTCAGGGGTGAGTTGATTGGCTAGACAAACTGAACCCCCCACTTTAAGCAACAGTTACAGTAGCAAACTTATGAATGGTACTGTGAGGAATACTGTTACCATCTCGGTAGGATTGTAAATAAGCATTCCCATATCATTCCCCAATGCACACATACAGGAAGTAATATGGAGGAAATGATGGCATATCTTTTTGTGTATCTCCTAACTGGCCACTGGTATAGTGGAGCACCCCAAAAATCTTGGGTTCACGTCATTTCTCTCACTTACCAGCTCTGTGTCCTTTCTCAGGCTTAGTAATCCCCATGAGTCCAAACCTCTTCACTTCTAAACCAGGA
Source organism: Microtus ochrogaster (assembly GCF_000317375.1). Classification (NCBI taxonomy): domain Eukaryota; kingdom Metazoa; phylum Chordata; class Mammalia; order Rodentia; family Cricetidae; genus Microtus; species Microtus ochrogaster. The sequence continues at coordinate 106,476 of NW_004949173.1, read as the reverse complement.
TCAAAGACAACCCACACCACTAGCCATCATCAGAAAATGAGGCACAACCCCGAAGACAGCTGGCTAGGCAGTTCATAGTTAGCCAGATAGCCAGGCTTTGGTTGTCTCCATATACTTCACACCTGTGTGAAAGTTTCTACTGGCCACAGTAAGCACTATACGACAGGTGACATAAGAATTCCCAGGAGTCTGTTTGTACTTTCTCTATCCTGGGACAAAAGCTGAAGAGCAAGACAAACAGGAACCACAACAGACCAGACATGTGGGCTCTTCAAGAATCTAGATTGGCCAAGACATCCCAGGCTATGTTTTCAAAGGCTGGCCAAGGATTACTCAGAGATTGATGGTCTGTTTCATCACAAGCTCGCTCCAATCACTCCAAACAGTACCCTGGGGGCTGACACAAGAGAACTTGAGATAAGTAATCCAGACTAGTTAGCAATTGTCTCAAGAGAGGGCTGTGCTTCCAACTGCTTGAGGGCAAGACAGCCTACAGCATTCTGCTCAGGAGTGACTTCCTTATGGCCTGATGGTACAGGGTCTGTGTTTCCATCCCCACCATAGCTGTCACCAGGTCAGAACTAGGCAAACTCATAGCTGTGACAACTGCCCCTTCGCCAAAGGATGTCTGGATTCCAGCCTCACTAAATCCCTAGTGACCCAGTAGATCCTTCTACAATGATGGGAATGTCTGTGTTGTCCAGTATGGTAGCTGTGTGCCAAGCTGTTTGAAGAGAAGCAGAAGTTAGGAAATGAAGATTCACGCATTCTTGCAATTCACAACCTACCCTAGCTAGCCGATATGGCTCCGTCCTCTCCACCAATCTTAATCTCTGGCCTTCGAAGGTCAGCTCCAGCTATGCCCACTAGATGGTCCTTGAACCTGTTGATCCGTCTTTGACTCACGGGGTCCAGTGTCGTGATTTGAATGTGAATGTCCATGATAGGCTCGTGTGTTTAAACACTTGGTCCCAACTACTTGGGAAGGACATAGAAATTTTAGAAGCTGAAGCCATGCTGGAGGAAATGAGTCACTGGGGAGAGGCGGGACTTGAGATTTTATGTTCTGGCCTCACTTCCTGTCACCTCTCTCTTTCTTTCTCGGTTTCCTGACTTGGATGCAATGTGATCAACTGCCGCCTACCACTCCAGCTGACACACATTCTCACAAAGATGGCCTACATCCCCTTGAGCTATAAACTCAAACATGCCCCTCCTCCCTTAAGCTCTTCCTCATCAGGTATCTGGTCCCACTGACAAGAAAAGTAACTACTATATATAATAACCAGGGCGTTTGAAACACACAGCCAGTGGAGGATTTCCCACACAGTGAGTGTCCTCCAGGGAAAGGATGACGCCATAAAATGACATGCGCCCCACTTACAAAGCTGAGCGACAGTTGGGCACGCCAAATGGAGGCTCTGGAGTGAGCAATGTTTGAGGTTCAACCCTCCAAGGAGTTTTAAGCCAGAGGGGGAGACAAAGCAGCTTCGCTGCTTCGCCGATACCTGTCCCATCCAGGGGAGCACCAGGAGATAACACAGGAAATCTGTGCTTCCTGCCAGATGTGAGGCTGTGTTGAGTAAGATGGAGGGAGGCCTCGAATTGCTAAGCTGTCTCCAGCCTGTATTTCATAGGAAATGGGGAGCCTTGACACATTTTCAAGCAGTAGGAGAAAGTAAGAAGCTAATACTGTTAAAAGGGATGCCGAAAAGAGATTCAAGAAGTGTAGACCACTGTGGCCCCGTGCCCACCCACCTTGCTTCTCAAGTGTGATCTCTCTCCTCAAGAGCCCCTCCCCACCCCTGCCTTAGAGTCCTGACTGTGTTCCTCTTCCAAGCAAACTCCGCATCCCCTCCCAGGAATGAATTGTGATTCCTCTGCAACAAGCAGACCTCTCTTTTTCTCCTTCATCAGTGTCTAGCTCTGGCCTGGGAACATAGCCACATGGCCCTGGGAAGGCCAAAGAGATATAAGGGAAAGTCTGCTGGGAGCATTAAAATAGAATATCTTCTGTGAGTAAGAGACAGGTCCTAGTCGTGACTTCTCACTTTAGGCCCTGTTGCATAAGGATAAGGAGCCATCTGGGAGACAGTAGAGACAAAAGCCAACACCCTGAAGATGGAAGGTAGAAACTTGGAAGGGGGGGTTCTCCATTCCTGATGTTGTAAAGCTGCCAAGTCAACATGGCTAATGGGAAACTGCCTGAGTGCAGGCTCAGTAAGAATACTTCTGTATATTTAAGGCCTGATTGATCAATTCTGTTACTTTTAATCCAGTACCTCCTAGCTTACCTGAGCTTTTATCACAAAAGTGACCTTTGACCCCTGGTGGTAGGGTCCATCAAACCATGTGGGTGAGTCCTGCGGGGCAGCCCTCCAGCCAAATCACAGTGTCATAAAGAGCTAGGAGTCAGGCAGCAGTCAAGACTTAGAAGCAAGAGTCACTAAGGTCAGAGGTCACTGACCTCCATTAGAAAAAACAGATAGCCATGCTAGTGATCAGATAGAACTGTATGACCAACCCGAAAGGGAGGACTCTGGGCTGGATGAGTCATCTGTGACTATTCAGTTCACTAAGAGTCTCTGTGCTCCAGAATGAGCAGAAAGATCCGTCCCACCAGCTAGGTCTGGGGCCTGACAGGCAGGGTGCATTCTTCGCCAGATCCTCGCTGCCTATCATGCTTTACAGACACAAAAACAAATTCCACCACATGTTCAAGTTAATTGCAAACAGTTGTTGCTGAAGAGAGTTCCATCTTTCAAGAGCCACAGAGATCTGGTTACACCGGTGGCTGAAGTATCATTGAAAGAATCAGGTCCCAGGCAAGGGTGCAACCGAGTTGTGGAAGGGACCCTCACTCGTTGCTGCTTCTGCTCCCCTCTCTTCCTCTCTGTCTGTACTGGAGTATCCTGTGCAAGAGCAAGTACATACCCGCAGGAGTCAGCTGCCTGGTTTCCATTGGTTAGGGAAGGGCTGAAGAAGAGGTACAGAGAAACTCAACAGCCAGGAGCACTAATAGAAGGCAGGCTGCTTTGCGAGCCATCTGCACTGGCTCTAGGATCACAATATTGATAATGTGGTTTAGGAAGGGGCAGTAAGGGCAAACCTGGGGCTGTCAAGGCCCTCGGCTTAGAGCACAGCTGGGGGAAGACTCCAAAGAGCCTGACCAGATGGGAGGAAGGTCTGACTTAGCTCTCCCATGAGCCTTCTACTATGGATCACCGACAGGCAGCGTGAAGGAAGTGTCTGTTCCTGCACCCACATGCCCACCTGTCCAGGGGCAGGATTTTGATGTCGACTTTTGCATGAGCTGGGAGGAACCTCGGAACTAAAGGACCTGGTTCAGAAAAAGGCTGAACACTAAGGCTGTCTCCAGATAATGTGTATTTATTATTTAGCTGAGTTCAAATATGTGTTGTGTATGTGGTTGACAGGACTCTCTGAGTAAGGCAGCCTCTTGAGGAAAGGGTGTGTGGAGCCACTCTGGTCTCTGGTTAACCTGGTATGTCCATCACATGTGTGAAGTCTTTAGAGGGCATCAAAGGAACCCAAGCCCACACAAAAGGCACCTCCAAAGAGCAGGTCCAGTAACATTCAGTCTTTGTTGGCCCATTAATCCAGCCAATTAAGAATATGCAGTCAACCCAAATAGGGAAAAATGTCTGTCAATAAAGTCAAATCAACAGTCAGGGGCTGTTGTCTGTCCAGTGACTCTGACCTCACCTTCTTCTTTGATCAGCTGCACCTTCAACCCTGACCCTTGTAGAAGCTCTCTTGCTTTGTCCCTTTTGCTGAGTACTGACACTCACCATACACATGCCAACACTTACACTACTTGACTTGTAATGAGCAATTACTGATGAAGTACTCAATGTACTGTCACCTCATTCTATGGGTGTCATAGATACACACTGTCCCTAACAAAGAGAAACCTAACTTCTACCTGGAAACTCAGAGTATACAGGTTAAAAAAAAAATCCCAAGTTATCATATAGGAGTCAATAAAAAGCAGCCAGGGGGATTGTTCAGTGGTACAAGATCTTGTAGAGTCAGAAGGAAAAAAAGGAGATTAGAAACCACAGTTAAATGAACAGATACAAACACATGGATGCACACCACAATTACACTATACACTTTAAAAAAAATGAAGGAATAAGTACAGGCTCAAGTTGGGGATACAAGAGGACACTCAGTGGAATGTCAACCACAACCTGGAGGGCAGTAGGAAAGCATTGGGGGGGGGGGAGCTTGAAAGAGAGAAAACACTCATTATTGCTGTCATGCTTGCTGAACCGTTTCGAGCCCAAGATGCTTCTTCAAGCACTAACCTAAGGCGTATGCACCTCATAACCACCCTATGAATCAGACATAATTATCCCCATGTTACAGACAGAAAAGTTGTGTACACCAAGGAAAGTAACCATATAATTGCCTCATAGTCTTTTTTTAATTAATTAATTAATTATTAAAGATTTCTGCCTCCTCCCCGCCACCGCCTCCCATTTCCCTCCCCCTCCCCCGATCAAGTCCCCCTCCCTCATCAGCCCGAAGAGCAATCAGGGTTCCCTGACCTGTGGGAAGTCCAAGGACCTCCCATCTCCATCCAGGTCTAGTAAGGTGATCATCCAAACTGCCTAGGCTCCCCCAAAGCCAGTACGTGCAGTAGGATCAAAAACCTATTGCCATTGTTCTTGAGTTCTCAGTAGTCCTCATTGTCCACTATGTTCAGCAAGTCCGGTTTTATCCCATGCTTTTTCACCGGACTGAAATCTCAAGGACCAAATTAGGAGCAGAAGGAGAGAGAGCACGAGCAAGGAACTCAGGACCGCGAGGGGTGCACCCACACACTGAGACAATGGGGATGTTCTATCAGGAACTCACCAAGGCCAGCTGGCCTGGGTCTGAAAAAGCATGGGATAAAACCGGACTTGCCTCATGGTCTTGTAGAAATATCTGCCCTAGGCTTTCAGCAGTGTGTCCCTGCCTAGGGTCCTGAAACACCTTTTTCTCTCTACCTTTTGGGTCCAGTTTTGTCCTCCACTGGCTTTGTCTCCCTTCCTACCTTCAGCACTGCTGCACACACACACACACACACACACACACACACACACACACACACACACACATTCGACCTTTGAGTTCTAGGGACATTTTCTGCATCGACACTGCTTTATGCCACAGAGCTACAAGATCTAGTTTGTCACTTGTCAACCTCACTGGGTAGGGTGTTGTCTCTAAAAGAACAACCACCCATGTGGCATCCTTCGAACGTAGCATGGTACCTAGTGCAAGCAGGTACTCAATCAACAGTAGCCACATAGATGAAGCTGAACTAATCTGCAGTAAAGGACTGTGAGCAGAAGGGCCAGCGTTTCTGGCAGATTCTCTAGAAACGGAGGAATGACCAAACTGCTCATAGCTAACCTACCTTCTCCACGCAGGCCTCCAGCGGTGAGCATTTACTGCAGAAATCAGAAGTGGCAGTGGGACTGATGGATGGCCACCACCCTCATAAAGAACTGTGGGATGTGTCTCCAACTACAGCCTCAGGGCTGCTGGGCCCTTGGAACTTTATGGCATCGTTGCCATGGCGGTCACGGATGTAATGCACCATGGAGGCAAAAAATGAAATTCCCCTAGAGGTGAAATGCTGGCAGATCCCTATTCACAAGCAACAATGGGCTATTTGACCTCTCTGAGCCTCAGTTTCCCCTTCTGTAAAATGGAGATAATAATTCTCATTAAATGACAGTTAGAAAGATAAAATATAATTATATATGCATAGATATATAGATATATAGATAGATAGATAGATAGATAGATAGATAGATAGATAGATAGATAGAGTGAGTACAGTGACTTGTATATAGTAGGTATTTAATAATCCAAAAAATCTATTTTCTTACCTGTGTGGAAGAAATACAGGCTCTAGCATGATTTCATTTTGCCAGAGTGAGGATTTTCAGGTCTTGTTTTGGTTTTTAACACAGACATTGGATTAGTAGGCATTCTACGGTAATGGAAGGAGCCCGGTGTCTCTAAAATACGAGGTTTCAGGCTGATCAAACATGATCAGACTTCTACCTGAAATTGCTGTTAAAAAACCACAAAGTTCAACTTTTCCCAGCTTCCCGGTGACTGAGCCTCTTCCAGGCAAAGAATTTGTGTCTGGGTCCCTCTGTGCACTGGATTGATTTTATTGGTTAGTACACTAATAGTAGTTACTTATTAGCAAGTGTGAATAACACCCCCCAATAAGCAGCCCTCTGTCTGGCTTTGCAAGAGAGTCCAGAGCTTGCTGGTATGTCCGAGAAACACCCCAATAAAAATGGCAAAGTATGTTATCCTAAATCTAACTAGAGAGCGGCAGATTTACTCACATGCAGGTAACCTCTACTTGCCTCACTAGAACTTCCTCTCCCATTGTCCCACTGAGGCCACTCCTCTACACTCTGTGCTACCTCCAACTCCATCGTGTCCTGCTTGTCAGCAAATCTCCCTTTTCTCCTTGATGTAGATAGCAAACATCAAGTCATCCAGGTACAGACAAGATACTACTCAGGCAGCAAAATGAATGCTCTTGGTTTGGGAGGGCAGTGTAGAGGTCGGGGAATATGGGAAAGGAGAGGAAAGTACACGGATGAAGAGTACAGGAGCTGAGCCACGGCCATCACGACCCTGGGCTTGGAGCATTTATGGTTATGGTGTGTGCATGCATGTGTGTGTGTGCATGTGCATGCATGAGAGAGGGAGGAAGAGAGGGAGAGAGAGGGAGAGAGGGGAGGGAGAGAGACAGAGACACACAGAGAGAAGAGCGAGCCACAGAGAAGTGGGGGTCTGGACTCCCAATGGCCCTCAGACAAGGATTTGAGGACCGGTGGTGACTTTCAATGAAGGGAAAGTACTTGAGTGACGACAAAAACACAACAGTGGGACTAGAGAACAGAGGAAGGAAGGATGGAGGGGCTTGAGCAACTCCATGCCAAGGAGAGACCAAATCAAAAGGTCACACCTTCAGGGTAGGTGGTAGGTATCACCGGCAATATGCCTCCTGATTCTCTGGCCAAACAGAATCTCCTGGTTCACAGCATCTCTGGGGAAGTCCTCTTTGCCTTTCTTTGCTGACTGCAACTGGATCAGTCAGTTAACACACAAGTCTGAAATGCTGTGAGGAGCTCCTCCTCAACTGACACCAACAGTTTGCTTGGACTTTTAAAATGGATTCTTAAAGTGAGGGGAGTTTAAATACAAAAAAGTTACAGCCAGATAGCCCTGCTCTAGAGGTGGTCAACCTTCCACCCTTGCCCTTCTGTCCCAGGCCAAACCCAATGACAAGTGTGCAGCCATGGTCTTAGGAGGGATCAGCCTGTGTAACTCCACTGTTAACTGCCAATCCCATTCCTTGATAATGAGGATTAGCCACTAACTGTGATGCCCTAACCGATGACTGATGGGAATGTTCTTGGGTTCAAATAAATGCCTCGGTTCTTAAAGAAATGGTGGGAAAACGGTAAGCATCTATGACATTGCAGAGAGTAAGCCAGGTGTGACATCACACACTTGTAGTCTCAGGATTCAGGTGGCTGAGTGGGAGGATTGTAAGTTGAAGGCTTATTTACATCATGAAATCCTGTCTCAAATAACTGAGCAGAAAGGACATCCCCACCACACCTAAGATACTTCTGGCTAGACTAGCAGAGAAGGGAAAGTGGAGATCTTGTAAGGATCCAGCCTTTTGTGCTCTTCTGGACATGTTTTATAAAGTATGCACGAACTGTCAGTGTGATTTGATATGGTTATTGATAGTATTAAAAACTCCAATTTATCCCAATGGCCCAGATGGGATAAATGACAAGCTCAGCTACCACCCAGAACCATATCCTGGGCCTTGGGTTGGTTCACCCTAACATCTGTTACCTTCTAGAGGGCGCGAGGGGACTACTGGTCCTGCACAATGATAACCGCAGGACCTACATGACTTGGGAAAACAACAGGATATCCAAAGAGGAGTTTTGATGATGATGTACCAGAAACCAGGGGCCTTGAACCAGACCAATGACCCACTGCAGTAAACTTTTCATGGATGGGGTTGACTGGACAAAAGGTATACTGCATGACACACCACAGCTCTCAGTGTCATTGGGATTAATGAAGAGGTGTTGGAAAGATGGAAGAACAAAGTGGGTTTTTTGATTGTTTTGTTTTGCATTAATTTGGGGTGTCATACTGCAGGGGTGAGTGGCATATATGGAAGAACTGGGAGGTGAGTGGGACTGGGGCGCATGGTGTGAAATTTCCAAGGAATCAATAAAGAATTGTTTTTAAAATAAAATTTGAAAAACTCCAATTTAGAACAGAAACTGGGCTTTGAAGAATTAAGAGAAAGTGAGGCAAAGGGAGAGACTCAATTGAGCCCAAGACTGGGCCTCTAAGATCTGTAATTAGTCAGAAGACATGCCACAGCTGTGCTCTGGTGACTAGCAGTTGCGCATGGGTACAAATGACCCTACAAGTAGCTCTGAAGACGTACACCAGAGAATCTGGTGTAGTGCCGTGTACCCAAGGAAAGAGCTGTGTGGGTTGAGCGGTGTATGCATGTAAGGAGGGGCAGGGTCTGGCAAGGTTGCTGGGGTTGGCAGAAATGAGAATGTAGGATAAATCAAGGCAGAAAAACGGTGGCAGGAGTTGTGAGTCAATGGCTCTGTGGGTGGCACGTCCACTTGAAGAAGTCGTCCTGGCATCTGCCTAACGCCCCATCCACCAGTGCTCACTATGAGAGGTGCCAGCTTTGGGACAGCAACTCTGACAAGTCCTCCTGAGAGAAGGGACATACTGAGGCTGGGCCAGCATCTGGAAGACTGTTGCAGGTCACAAACTGTAACCGCGTCAGAGTTTGGGTCTTCCCCACTTCTCTCATTCCTTCTGACACATCTGGGCAAAGGTGGGTTAGCGTCAGACAGATCTCTCCAGGCCGCCACTGTTCAGTGTGAAACCCACAAAACGCCTGGCTGCCAGAAAAACCCAGGTCTTCCTCTGAAATGGGCAGCTCTTCCCATGCTCCAGGCTCCTGAGACCCACCAAGTCCACAAAACCTTTCGTGTTGCACCATGACATGACATCATCTACAAAGTTCCCACTAGAGAACCACACAACAGTCATAGAAAAAGAAATCATATACAGATAATGTCATCATGTTTTAAGTAAACCTCTGATTCTGAGTTGGATGGTATTCTTGCCTATTCTGGAACACTTGGACCACAGGCTGGTCACACCTGTATCTACCCCATCACTGTGCCTACAAGCAGGCCCAAGACTTCTGGTGAGTCCACCTCATCCAAAGCCCCACAGTACACCACAACACCTATGATGCTTCCTACTAGAATAGCCATGGAAGCGAACGTGGGAATACACACAGCAGGCAATAATGTCTAGTTCCATGTGACTGCCACTATCCTAAAAGTTTAATACACATCAGCTAACGCAATACTTACTGTAGAGACAGAAACTGCTTTAACCTTCACAGAAATATAAGGATATGAACATGCACAGCTTAAAGGACTTGTCCCAGGCCACGGAACTAGCAAATAGAGGAATCTAAAGCTCATCCTAGGCCACTGGACTCCAGAATCCCTGCTTCCAAAATTTACTTTGAATCTCACTCCCTTCTCTGTTCGAGCTGAGGGCAGCCATGGAGCAGAACGCGAGAGATTCACCTGTGAGGCAGCTGCTCAGAGTTCGTGAGCAGGGCATGAAATGCTCACCCTGGACCTAGAGGTCTCTGAGGGCTGCGGGCTCGAGGGGAGCCTTTTACTTTTCCTTGAGGAAGCCTCAGTCAGACAAGGGGCTTCAGGTAAGAACCACTCCACATCAAAGAGCACAGACTCCTCTCTGTGCAGATCCTTTCTGGAATTCTGGCTGAATGTCCACCCCTAGCTATACATCCTGTGGGCATTCGGTATGTTTTCATTTGTCAATGAGTTCCAGAACAGAACATGGAGTCTTTCAGCTTTGGGTTACAAACTCTGCAGTCCTGTCCAAGGGATCAAGGCAGAAATCTGCTATCCTCTGACAGGGACTCTGTGGTTTGTGAGCCATACGTGGGTGGAGAGCCCAGCCAGTCAGAAGAGGCCGAGTCCCCCGAAACCCCTGCCAGCCAGCCTCAGCTAGCTTCCTGCTCCAGCTGCACCTTGGAGGAAGCCCCCAGTGCCGGGTTAACCATTTCCAGAACAGATCTGCGCAGTCTTTCTCCCACAGACTTCCTCCTACCATGAGGGAACTCATCAGAAGAGTGAAAAACAGAGCCAAAAAACTGGTGATAACCGCACCAGCACACGGCTTCTCCAGAGAGAGGAATTAGCACCTCTGCTTGGCTTATTGGCTTGCACACTGCCAGGACCACTTGTGCCTCAGTTTCCCCTTCAGTTAAAGTTGTTGGTGCTGCCTGCACAGAGCAGCATTGTTCAAATGAGTGTGGAATGAGTGTAACAAGCTTAGCCCTGCTATAAAAACCCTACAAGAATAAAGGTAGTTTGCATGACTAGATCTGACCCAGGTCTACAGTTCGGGCCATAGCAGCAGTGTCCGTCACCCACCCCCACATCAATAAACATATCAACTGCCCCAAAGTTCCTAAGTGGAGATTTGAAGGGAGGGCTCGAGTAAGTCATTTACATGACCCTTTCCATCTCTTGGTCCCCCTCTCCCTGGGGCAGGCAATGCTCGTTTTACTGCCTGGCAACCAGACTGGGTCTAAGCTTGCTAAAATATGAGTGTTTTTTTGGCCGGAGTACCAGAGAGCCTGCAGCCCTACCGAGAGAGAAAAATTGAACACACCAGGCTGTGGCTCCAGAAAGGGGAAGAATTAGGCTTCACACCGAGCAGGCTGAACCATGGCATTCTTTAGATAATGCTGAACAAACCCCCGAACAAAGGCAGCCAACTTAGCTGCATGTTCGTAAAATGTACTCTCAGCAGATTCGAGCGTATTGAAGTGCCGTTTGCTCTGCAGCCAGGGTCCCCAGCCTAAGCTTCCCGTTTTTTCCATGCTGCTCCCCTTGTCTGAATTCCTACAGATTCTGCCAATCAGAATTCCTCACCTCAGGCTCAGGGAGGCTTAGCAACCGAGGTAAATGGTGGTGCTTTTAAATTTGATCCTTACCCTTAAAAACAACTGCCCTCCGGTTCAAATCACTCACCCTGTGAGCCACACTCAGAAGCCGGTGGGTTGACGGCTGACTTCTGAGAGATGAAGGGCATGCAGTTTAGGGACTCACCTCTGTGTCCTGTGTTAGGTGATGTTGTAAATGGCTTTTTAGTAACATGACCCTGAAAGTTCAACTGGTTGTCTATGGGGCTTTACTGTTGTCTGTGCCATTTTTAAAGCCGAACCTATCGTTAGTATAATTAATATCTGTGTGCCAGGGGGCTAGAGAGATGGCTCGGTGGTTAAGAGCATTGCCTGCTCTTCCAAAGGTCCTGAGTTCAATTCCCGGCAACCACATGGTGGCTCACAACCATCTGTAATGAGGTCTGGTGCCCTCTTCTGGCCTGTAGACATACACACAGACAGAATATTGTATACATAATAAATAAATAAATATAAAAAAAAATATCTGTGTGCCAGCTCCAGAACCTGGAAGCACACTTCTGTCGCTCAGTCTGATTTCCTACTGCAGAATTTTTAGGGCTAGGTAGAGATGCCAGAAGGATCGCGACCAGTCTTATCCATCTGGGGCCAACACAAACATGGTTAAACAGTATTATTATTAATACGTCTTCCCGCCCTTCCTGCCCTTTTTTGACCCACTGCAGTTGATCTCTTGGCCCACATCTGCAGCATCTGTGCACTGGACAGACTCTCTGTATCAGCCACGGGGGCAAGGACTTATCATCGTCTGTGAGCTTAATGAGAGGGTCTCTGTTCCCTCAGAAGGTGGTGATGCGCCATAGCAAAACAGGAACACTGGCTTAGGGGGCTAACATACCACCCCTTGCTAACTCTATAACCTCAAGTAGAATCTTGAGACAATACACAAACAAACACAAAACAGCTCCTACCCCTGACTGAACTCCCATTCCTAGGTGTGTGAGACAGGAACAGAAGGTACCACGAGTGCCTCTGAGGAAAAAAAGTCACAGAAGCGCATCCAAATAAGCCTTCTGGAAAATCCTGAAGACCCCCCTGACTCCCAAAGACTCCTGCATGAGGCCATGCTGGGTCATCATCTACAGGTGACAATATCAACTAAAAATGCAGGGCTGACTATGACACACAGCCCAGGGTTGCCCGTAAGATAAGCAGCTGAAGCCTGCCTGGACTTCTGACCTAACCGTTCTTCAACTCAAGGCTGGAAGTTTAAGTGGTGGCCATTGCAAACACAAACCACGAAACAGGACGAACACAGCTTGACCATACTTTCCAGTTCTATCCCTAGGGGACAGAAGAGATTCCGGGATCATCGGAGGTGACAATGAGGGGCCTGACATTAAAGAAAGGATTTCAGGTTGACCAGATGCTTCCAGAGGAGCGCAGGCTGTAGACATAATGGTTGCAACTGTGTGTGAGAAATCAAGTGGGCATTTGTGGGTAAACACTGACTGTTTGCCGAGAACCACCACTCAGCCACACGTACATGTGTAGCCAGGGGTGGGGGATACACCTGCACGTGTGCGCGTGTATGCAGGTGTGTGTGCATTTGTGTCTTCAGGCGCATGCGTCTCTGCTGGCCAAGCAGAGGTCAATATCAAGGGTCCTCCTCTATCATTCATCGTCCTGGGTTTCTGAAACAGGCTTTCCCAATGAAGCTGGAGCTCACTTGGTGAGATTGACTGGCCATCGAGTTTTAGGAATCCACGTGTCCCCTGGGACCCCACCCTCAGGGCTGGTGAGACTGACTGGCCATCGAGTTTTAGGAATCCAC
>NW_004949173.1:81639-93270 GCF_000317375.1 Microtus ochrogaster | reverse complement strand
GAGAGAGAGAGAGAGAGAGAGAGAGAGAGAGAGAGAGAGAGAGAGAGAGAACTTACAGGAGTCAGAATCAATTCTCCTCCCATCATGTGGGTTCTGGGAATCAAACTCAGGTCCTCAGGATTGTCAGCCTGCTCCTTCCCAATCCCACAGTGACATTTTTCTTAAAGACAAATCACGTATCTCTCTCTCTCTCCTGAGAAAATCCTTTGGGTGGTTTCTCGATAGCTTTAAAATAAAAGCCAGGATTTTCTAGTCACAGCAGCTCATGCCTGTCATCTGATCCCTTGGTGGCTGAGGCAAGAGGATTATGAGTTCTAAGCCAGCCTGGATGGCATATTGAGAACCTTTGAGGGAGTTGGAGGGGAGAAGGGGGAGAGAGAAACAAGAGGAGGAAAAGTCAAATCCCTACATCACTACTCTGATTTACAAATCAAGAAAACAAACAAGCCGGGCGTCGGTGGCACACGCCTTTAATCCCAGCACTTGGGAGGCAGAGACAGGAGGATCTCTGTGAGTTCGAGACCAGCCTGGTCTACAGAGCTAGTTCCGGGCCAGGCTCCAAAGCCACAGAGAAACCCTGTCTAGAGAAACCCTGTCTCGAAAAACCAAACAAAAAAAAAAAGAAAGAAAGAAAGAAAGAAAGAAAAAGAAAAAGAAAACAAACAAACAAAAAAACCCTGCAACTTAATTGTTCTTTCCTCCAACTCAGAGACATGTACCTCTTTCTACCTTCAGCTCCTAAACACCGATTTTTTAAAAGCTTCGGTAGGCAGAGGCAGGCGGATCTCTGTGAGTGTGAAGCCTGTCTAGTCTACAAGACTTAGTTCCAGGACAGGCTCCAAAGCTACAGAGAAACACTGTCCTCGAAGAGAAAAAAAGTTTCAAATATGGCAAGCTTGTTTCTAATACAGGGCTTTTTCTGTCCGGCCTCAAACATCCTTTTTCTTTTTTGCTGCCTCCCCTCCCACTTCCCCTAGACAGCCTCTGGTCCTTTGCCCACACAGGTACCTCTGGTTCCTCGACCTAAAGCAATAATCCACACCTCTTTCCTCACACCCTGCCCAGCACCGTTGTTCCCATTTGCTTCTTGATCCCAGGTTTGTTTCCATGGAACCCCACAAACACAGAACCTTCCCAAGCAGTGGGAACAGAGCTGACACCGAACAGACATGAAAAAATGCTTTTCAAATGTGTGACTTTTCTAATCAATAAAGGGCAGGTGCTGATAGTCACAGATGCAATGTTTTCCTAACACATTGGTGGGATTAGCCTCAGTATCCTCGATGTCGGCAATACACTGTGTACCTCAAGTTAAGGGTCACTTTTATATCTAACTCATTTTCATTGCCCGGAGGTAGAGAAAAAAGAAACTGCTGAATAATTAATGCCTCAAAATTTGAAAGAAAAAAAATATACAAATCTCCCTCCCACACACACACAATTCAACCTTCACAGTTACGATCATCCTGAATGGTTCACTCAAACAACTTGCGGTTCAGTCAGATAACATCACAAGAAGCCAAGCAGGGGTCTAAGCTTTGTTCTTATTCTCCTCTGGTAGGTGAAGAGAGTACCAGCCCTCCCAAGTGGACAGGGTTAGAAGGAGAAACAAACAAGTGTAAAGCACTTTGCACACTTGCATCTTGTACAATACGGTGTGAGCTATGAAGGGAGCTATGGCAATATTGAAATAACTGGACTTTATCAATAACTGCAAAATACCCACCCGATTGTTGACTTCATCTGATTACCTTGGCTTTGTGCGTGTGGGGGGGTGTGTGGGGGTGGGTGGGTGTGGGTGGGTGTGGGTGTGTGAGTGTGTGATGGGACAAGGGGATGCAGAGGGCTGCTCACGATGAATTTTGAAGAACACATTCTAACAAAAGCCAGGAAAGGCTCATTTGGGGAGTCAAAGCTAATATTAAGAGCAAGTGAGCAGACAGGCTACAGAGGTCAGAGTTAATTACAGCCAGCAGCCATTTACACAGTGCCTACGCAGACCTGCTCCACTGGGAACAGCATATTCTAACACCGAGCTGGCTGATATTAGTGAGGAGTGATTAGAATATGCCCACAGGGCCTTTTAAACTGTCCTCCTCTCGTTAAAGCATTTGTTTTCAGCAAGATTTATGGGCATGTCTGCTACACTTGAGCAGAGTTTCCAATGCGGAAGTCCTTCCATTTGCTAGCCTTAGCTACCTAGCACACTCCTGAGCTCCCTTCGGAGGAGAAAGAGCTTCGTAGGGGTCTTCTTCCCTGGGGCAGAGATGATAGGAGGTTTCCAGATCTCTGTCCAGTTTGCAAAAGTACCAGAGCCAAAAGCCACAGGCAATGGGAAACTGCGCAACCAGAGTGCCTCGTCTCTGCACCCGAAACCTCAGCAGGCTCTGGCCGCAGTGTTTGGAGGGATAGCATCTGGAGCTCAGTCATACAGCCACCATGCTAGTCTTAAGAAGAGACTGAAAATTTGTGGTACGCAAGTGTTCTACCAGTGAGCTACACAGTCCCAGTCAATTTGAACATGATTTAAATGTTAATTTTTAACAGTAATAAGGAACTCCCAGACTAGATGTGAAGATCCAGTAAGGAAAATGAAATTCTCACCATTGATACACACACACACACACACACACACACACACACACACGAAAACTCCTGAGACATCTAGACCTGAATTGCTCACCTCTGAAGGGTGAGTCTGGCTGGCCTTGGGCCACACTATGGGTCACAACTCTTCCAGTTTTAAACACTACGATTCCATCATCCTTCTTGCCCTGGCCAATGACACCCACAAAATCAGGGACCATTCTACGAAGAAAACAAAGGCATCTCAGAGATGCTGTCGACCTTCTCTGGGATTCGGGGTACCTTGCGGCAGGTCCCAAGAGAAGGCTTCCATCTCTGAGGCGCACATGTGGCTAACCTCTAGAAGGGTTATTGTGGAGCCCCCAAGGACCTGCTCTGTGCCATCTCCACTAAAATGAAAGAATGGGCTCTGCTGCTGTACTGGGGCTCAAGGTGGAGGAAGAGAGACTCATTCCCAGCCAGGACGTGTGGTTATACACAGCAACTGCTTACTGAGAGAAGCTCATATGCTGCTTTCCCGAATTCCTTCATCTGTCTGATAAATACTTGCCTATTTGTAGCACCTCTAGATTTCAGACATATAAAACAGAGAAGAAGGGCAGGCCACACGGTCGCCATCTTTCCTAACCACATGATACACTCCATGGCGTTCATCAGAGTACAGAGTGCTGACAGCTTATGGGAAAGCCCACATCTCATCTCCTTGACAAGAGACACAAAGCACCAAGATACGCAGGCTCAGGTGTTGAGACCCAAGGGAGAGCAACACTCCTTGAGGGCCCTGCGCAAAGGAGGAAAAAGGACCCCAAGCCTATACCTAGTGCCCAGGAAACAGTCTGACTTCTACTTCTTCCAAGGTCTCTGTGTGGCAAACTAGTTGAACCCCTGGACCTTTACCTCCTCATCCTACAGCAGACTCAAGAACACCAACTTCGGTGGCTTTTCACATCAGTGAGCTCATGTACAAAGTGGCTGTCGTGTGGACCATGACAGGTGTCAGTCTCCTCATGCCCCTACGAGCCCTGGGTCTATGCAGGACGTGCCCAGTAGACTGCAGAACTATCACCTAGGGGACTGGGGCCAGGGACAAGCCCAGATGGGTTTGGCTTTACATGGTCCCTCCGCTGGCATAAGACACCTCAACTCTGCATGCCTGGCCAATGAAAGGAAGGAGACTGCACGGTGGGCCGCATGGCAAATTACTTCAGTTCTCTGTGTTTCCATTTCCCTTGATTCCATCAAGATGAGACAGGAATACCCTACATGGAAGGGGGTATCCACGTTACGGCCACCCCCTAAATGTGGTGTTTCCACACTTTCTCTCACCTGACCCACGTGTCATGAGGGGTGATTACTGCTGAATTATTCATGAAAGAGGTAACTAAGGTTCATTAAAACAAATTACCCGAGCACCCAGTTCCAAACCAAGACTGCATTGCTTTGAAGGTGTTTAACCCTTAAACACCTCGCGGAGATATCCTGGGCAGGACTTTCCATGGGAATAATTAGAGAAAAGTAAACGAGAGCATCCCACCATCAAGGCTGCTTGCTGCAAGAAGACAGTCAAGAAACCTTAAGCACCACAGGGCTCAAGGTGTGCCTGACTTCAATCCCTTTGTCATCTCCCACCACTCAGCTAAATTCAGATCCAGGGGGTAAGTTCAATGGAAAGTCACACTAAATATGTTGAGAGCAAATGCTCAAAGCAATCCCCACACATCTGTCTTGATAAAAGGAAGCCCAGACGCCCTTACCACCACCTCTCTCAACCCCTTGTCCCAGTCCGCCAGCCATGCTGTCTCCAACAGGGTGAGCTCCCTTCCATTCTTCAAACCCTAAAGATGCTGCTAGGTGCCGAATGACTAGAGAAACCCTCTTCGTGACGGATAGATGGTTCTTTTCTCCAGGGGCCTCAAAGGATTGAACTCTATCACTATTTGGGTGAGATTCGGAATGCACCTCTGTTCAAAGACAGCGACTCGGATTCAAAAAGCAATTTGCCACAAAAGAAAAGCAGAGACAAGACTTGGTTGAAACTGTGCCTCCGAGATGCATCACAACCGTGATCTTTTTGTCTTTTGTATTGTGGTGTGCTGGTGGCATCCAGCTGTTCGTCTGGGGATGACAAAAGTGGGGTCCCTCCGTCCAGAACCTCCATCCTCGCCGTTCCAGGATCTAGCTTCTTTCTCCATTCAACTCCCAGCAATACTGCCCACAAGGGCACATCACCAGAGCCAGTTCTGGGTTTAAAACAGCCACCTCATTAGAAACACTCAATGGTCAATTAGGGGAAAATCACCCATATTCCAAGAGCACCTTGGCTTCATTTAAAAAGAAGCCAGCAACAGCAGCAGCAACAAAAAAAGAAGAAGAAAAACCAACTGGCTACTATATTCCTCTAAAGACTCTTTTATTTTCAGAATCTGATTTACAGACAATTTCCCAGGAATGTCACTATTGTGTAAGTGGGGTGCTCTTGTCCAGAGGCTGCGCCTTTCAGCCAGGGCCCCTTGTTCAGTTGGAGAGCCGAAGAGCCAGGTTGAGTTATTCATTAACTTCCTGTATGAAAACCGAATAATAAAACTGAAGTGTGTTAAACAAATCCAGATGAAGGGGTTTAAATCACCTCCGAGTCACCAGCCTTAAAACCGCTGTCATTTCCCCTGGAACAAACAAGCTCTCCCTTGCTATAGCACCGCCTTATTAAATGGAGATAACAGTATTTATGTCCACCCTGGGGGGTCATGGGCATGAAAAATTGGCCTGCTTTGGGGAACACGGGTCGGTAGCACTCTGAGTCTCCTTACAGGCCTCTGATTCCAAAACCTGTAGAGACTGGGAAGAGAAAGCCATGGAGGCTGTGAAAGGCAGACGGCTGCTGTGACGGCCGTGGGAGTCAAGCCCGTCGCCCCTTAGTAACAACCACTTAGCTCTTATTCCTCCCCGGGGATTGATGTGTGAGCTAACAGCAGGCAGCTGTCTCCTCTGGGGAGGCTGCCACTGGAAACTACAAGACAACATGAAGCTGCCACGCCAGAGCTAGGATACCCCTCCTGGGTCCATCCCGTGAGCAGCCAAGATGTGGTTAAAGACTCCAATTCTGTTGGGATCCCGCGTCTCCTAGGTTACAAGTGAAGACTGTGTTATCCTTTTTTACAACAGAAAATGTGTATTCCCTGGGGACTGTTTGAACATCTGTGTGAGGGGCACTATGTGTGTGTGAGTGTATGTGTATGTGTGTGCGTACATGTGTCCATGTGTACACGCACGTGTGTACATGCCACTCAGGTAAGCAGCATCTCAGACCCAGCTCTCCCCATAAGCTTTCTCCAGGTATTTAAAATTCACAGCACCTTATGACTGTTCTGACAAGCTAGCCCGCTGTAGGTATACAGAGGCATAGTTGAGTTTAAGGCAAACAGTCTCGGGACACTAATTAAAACAGAGGAAGTGATCTCCTACTCAAATTTCCTTTCCAATCAGCTCCATAAAAATCACTAGGTTATATCCAATTGGCAGAGGGAGTCACTGTGGCTGGCAGCTGCTTACAGCAGACAGAGCAAACAGACCTCGGCTTTGGGGGTAGTTATGGGGTGTCTTATAAAACACCCGCAGCAGATACTAGGAGCTCTCTGCCCTCTGGCTTTATCTAATCCTTTGTAGTCTCATTTATGAAGTCATGGTTCCGTGTCCATACGGCAATGGGAGAGGAGAGGTGCAGTTGATTGGCTTTAGGAACCATTGACCCAAGCAATTCATCTATGTACCTAACTGCTTTACGCTGATTGTTGGTGAGCCTGAGCCTGTTGCATGGGAAACCCTAGGTACACAGTTAAAGAAGGACCGAGTCTTGGATGCAGCAGTCACCTATGTTTCTAAGCTTCTTACTCATCTAGAAGAAAAGGATGCTCCACCTCCACCCCCACCTGCCTCCAAGGGACACAGGACCATCAAGGTCACCAGCAGAGCTTGGCAAACTCTGTCCCCTTCTCCATGTACACTCTCACTGATTTCAGTGACCGTCGACAGTCTCTCAAATGTGGTTCACCCTGACTGACTATAATCCAACAAAACACAGATCCCAGCATTAGGAACTCCAGTTTAATCATTCTAAAGTACAGTGGGTGAAAAACCAGTGTGTTAGTGGGGAGAAAACCAAGCTAGGAGACCGACTGGGCATCTACCAATGAGCCCATAGGGAGCACGTGGACCACAAACATCCCAGGCCTTTGTTTGTGCATCAGGTGAATGAGCATCCTGGCACCTGCTTCTGTGTTCCCTTGTGAAGACCACAGCTTAAAACGAGAGAAGTTTGCTCTTGCATTCTGGAGGCCAGATCCATCTTCCAAGGCGAAATGAGAAGAACCAGCAGGGGCAGGCTGTTGGAGCCGCTAATGCCAACATTCCTTGGCTTGTGGCCATATCACTCCAATCTCTGCCTCTGCCTCGTCATTGTCTCCATACCCCTCTCTTAGAAAGACATTTGTGAGGACATTCGGGCCCACCCACGTTATCCGAGATGATGTCTCATGTCCAGACCCATCAGCCAGATCACATTTGCACAGACGCTTTTCCCAATTAAGGTAACACGGATAACAGGGGACATTTTCAGCCTCCCGTTGCTAATACATACCCTAAGGGAATATCCTCTACAAGATCTTACTAGATTCTTTACCAACATTAAGAAATCATACTCAGGCATGAAAATATACACCTGTGATCACATGGCAATAGACATCTAGCAGCAGAGGATGGTGGGTTTAAGAACAATCTGAGAAATGTAGCGAGTTTCAGGTCAGTCTGAGCTACATAGGAAGACCATGCCAGAAGGAGGGGATAAAAAAGAATGACAGCTCCACACAGGCTTTAGAAATACATTAGAGAATCAAGTGTGGTTCCTGGACCATGCACATGACCTAGAAACATGTCAGAAAGGACATTCTTGCCCATCCATCCTATCTCAAATCCCAGCATCTGTATTTTAGCAAGCCTTCTGGACAATGCTAATGCATGCTAATGCTTGAAGATTATTGGACTAGAGACCAAAGGGTTCCTCTGTTCTAGCGTTCTGCTCCTAAGATTTCTGCTAAGCAAGTGTCCAGGTTATGCTTTAAAACCACCACATTATAGAACCTCCTATTCCCCTGCTCATTACACAGTAAGCAAAGTCTTAATGCTACCAACATAAGACCTAAGAAATGCTATAATCAGTTATCCTACAAATACAGGGAAGGCATCAACCAGCCACTCTCCTCAGCAATGGTACCCATCTGTAGCTGAGCATGCTTCTCTGAACTATGCTGCTGTAGGGCATACAGTAAACAGGTATGACACCCAGGCAATGGCCACAAGAACTTGACAGTCAGAATGAAGAAGTCATCAGAGACACAGGAAGCATCTTTAAATCCCTGAAGCACCATTGCATGATTTCCCACCTTGTTCTATCACTTGTACTCTAACTGATGCCACGAACACCACTGCCTCAAAGTAGCAGCATCGGCTTGTCACTGGCTGGCACATGAAGAGCGTCATCCCAGGCTCAGGACTGCTTCTTCCCCCTGGTTCTTATCGGCTCTCTGAATTGGGCCTTTCCCTCTCTGCAGCTCAGTTTCTTCATAGAGGGAATGAGGAACTATTGGCTGGAATATCACCTATGACCAAATGGATTTGTCTAGTTGGTAATGACGATCCAGAGACCACACTGAAAAAGCCACTGCTCTGAAGTGACACCAGAATTCAAGGCAGCGGTGATGCCTGAGGCTGAATGATTGTGGCATAATTTGGGTACTACTCACTTCCGCCCCATGAAGCTTTGTCCTCATTCCCATTTTATAGAGGAGAAACTGAGGCAAAAGGAATGTCTGAATAACCTTCTCATGATCTTCCAGCTAGCAAGTTGTAGAGCTGAGTTTTGAACCTGTGCTCTGAACCTCAGGTTTTGCACCAACTATGGTCTACAGCTGGGCAGGGATTGCCTGAGATGCAGTCACATTTACTCAGGTTTTGAAAGACAACCAACCCTAAACAACCATCAAAAGCAGAATCAAGTATTAGTATTGTGTGTCCTACAAGATGCTGGAGTTTTTTTTAATAAGTGGGTCATAATGAGTGTGGCTACTGGGAACACCTGTTTGATTGGATCGCTGGGTTCATGACTGCCCTCTCTGGGAGACATACATTTTCATTATGAAAATTCTCAGAACCACATAGATAAGAGCTAGAAGCTCTGGCAAGGGAGTGAGGGACTAGAAGTTCCTGTGAGATGAAGCAATGCGGAGAGGGAACGGAAGCAGGTGTGAGGCTGAGAAGGCAGTCCTAGGGCCTATGCCCACTGCAGTAGTATTCCCCCATCAGAGCGTTGTCTGGGCAATAGGTATGCCCAGGCTACAGCCTCAACAGACCCACCAAGCAGCTAGAAGACCTGAACAGGTAGCACGTTACAGTGCCTTTAGGTGACAAGCCTGCCCCTTCATTTGCTTTAGGTAGACACAATTCATTTGCTCTTTCTATGAAGATGTGTGCAAAGCAGTGGGGTTCAGACAGAAGCAAGTCCCGGGAAACTGGGACAAACAAATACAACTCAAGGACAGATGGTTCTGTACCCGGGTGTTTTAGGATTAACCTCCCTAGTACACTCATTGTCAGGAAAAACTCTTACCAGGGCTGGGTGGTGGTGGCACACACCTTTAATCGCCGCACTCGGGAGGCAGAGGCAGGCCGATCTCTGTGAGTTTGAGGCTTGCCTGATCTACAGAGTGAGTTCCAGGACAGGCTTCAAATCTCTAGAGAAATCCTGTCTCGAAAAATGAAAATAAACCTCTTACTAGGCCACAAATGGGCTGTGCACACCTACAACCTAGCACTTGGGAGATTGAAGCAGGAAAATAAGAAATTCAAGGTCACCCTCTAGCCACGTACAGCAATTTTCTGGTCATCCCATGCTACAAGGTATCCTGTCAAAAAATGCCCAATTTCTTGAGTTCTTTATATATTTTCAAGATCAGCCCTCTGTCTGATGTGAGGATGGTGAAGATCTTTTTCTATACTATAGGCTGTCTTTTATTGACTGTGTCCTTTTCTTTACAGAAGCTTCTCAATTTCAGGATGTCTCACTTATTTATTGTTGCTCTCAGAGTCTGTGCTATTGGGGTTATATTTAGGAAGTGGTCTCCTGTGCCCATGCATTGAATGCTACTTCCCACTTTCTCTTCTATCAGGTTCAGTGTGGTCGGATTTATATTGAGGTGTTTAATCCATTTGGACTTGAGTTTTGTGCATAGGGATAAATATGGATCTATTTTTATTCTTCTACATGTTGACATCCAGTTATGACAGCACCACAGAGGACTGATCTCAAAAATATACAAAGAACTCATGAAATTAGACATCAAAATTCCAAATAACCCAAGTTTTAAAATGGAGTACAGAACTAAACAGAGAATTCTCAACAGAAGAATCTCAAATGGCCGAAAGAAACTTAAGGAAATGTTCAACATTTTTAGCCACCAGGGGAATGCAAATCAAAGCAACTCTGAGATACCATCTTACACCAGTCAGAATGGCTAAGATCAAAAACACCAATAATAGCTTATGCTGGAGAGGATGTAGAGTAAGGAACACTCCTCCATTGCTGGTGGGAGTACAAACTTGTATAACCACTCTGAAAATCAGTATTCTGAGAAAAATTTTCTCAGAAAATTGGGAATCAACCTACCTCAGTACCCAGCAATACCACTCTTGGGCATATACCCAAAAGATGCTCAATCATACTACAAGGACATTTGTTCAGCTATGTTCATAGCAGCATTATTTGTAACAGCTAGAACCTGGAAACAACATAGATGCCCTCAACTGAAGAACTGGCACATTTACACATTAGAGTACCACTCAGCGGGGGGGAAAAAATGACATCTTGAAATTTGTATGCAAATAGACAGAACTAGAAAAAAACATCCTGAGTGAGGTAACCCAGACCTAGAAAGATGAACATGGCATGTACTCACTCACTCATAAGTGGATCTAGTTGTAAAGCAAAGTATATTGAGCCTATATTGCCCTGTAGTCAGACTGATGAATATTTTAAATATCACCATAGAACCTTCATCCAGCAACTGATGAAAAAAGGCAGAGACTGGCATCAGAGCACTGAACTGAGCTTCCAAAGTCCAGTTGAGGTGTGGGAGGAGTGAGAATATGAGCAAAGAAGTCAAGACCACGATTGGGGATACCCACTGAAACAGTTTACCTGAGCTAACTGAGCTGGTTGGGAGCTCACCAACTCCAGCCAGACAGGGAAGGAAACAGCATAGGTCCAAACTCGTCCCTCTGAATGTGGATGACAGTTGTATGGCTACTGGCAGTGGCACCAGGATTTATCCCTACTGCTTGCATGGCTTTTTTAGAACCTACTCTCTTTGGATGGATTCCTTGTTCTGCCTACATATGGCAGGGATGGTCTTAGACCTTTTCCAAAGCAATGTGACTTACCCTCTCTAAGGAGTGGATGAGGGGTGAGGTGGGGGTAGGTGGAGGGAATGGGAGAAGGGGAGAGAGTGAGAACTGGGATTGGTATGTAAAATGAAAAAAGATTGCTTTCTTTAAAAATAGATAAATAAATAAACAAATTTTTAAAATGCAAGGAGACTTGGGAGAGGGCTTTGGTGCATGAGGTGCTTGCTGTGAAATCATTGGGGCTGAAAATCAGATTCCCAGAAGCCATGTAAGTGGATGTGGTAGTTCACCTGTAACTCTACCTCTAAGAAGGTTGAGACAACACATTGGAGCACCGGACAGAAATCTCAAGGTCCAAATCAGGAGCAGATGGAGAGAGAGCACGAGCAAGGAACTCAGGACCGCGAGGGGTGCACCCACACACTGAGACAAGGGGGATGTTC
This sequence comes from Microtus ochrogaster, assembly GCF_000317375.1. Classification (NCBI taxonomy): domain Eukaryota; kingdom Metazoa; phylum Chordata; class Mammalia; order Rodentia; family Cricetidae; genus Microtus; species Microtus ochrogaster. The sequence goes on along the minus strand of NW_004949173.1, from coordinate 81,790 downwards.
TATTGGGAACTCACCAAGGCCAGCTGGCCTGGGTCTGGAAAAGCCAGGGATAAAACTGGACTCTCTGAACATAGCGGACAATGAGGACTACTGAGAACTCAAGAACAATGGCAATGGGTTTCTGATCCTACTGCACGCACTGGCTTTGTGG
>NW_004949173.1:77283-81539 GCF_000317375.1 Microtus ochrogaster | reverse complement strand
GGACTTAATTGGGGGAGGGGGAGGGAAATGGGAGGCGGTGGCGGGGAAGAGACAGAAATCTTTAATAAATAAATAAATTTAAAAAAAAAGAAGGTTGAGACAAGGGAATCTCTACAGCAATCTGACTAACTAGACTAGTTATATCATCAAGCTCTGGGTTCAACTGAAAGACCCTACTTCAAAGAATAAGGCAGAGAATGTCTGGAGAAGACTCCCAGCATTGACCTTGGACTGCAACTTACATGCACATGTATGCACACACAGTGCACCTCCATGTACACACAGATATAGTGACACCCACACAAACACAAACTAAAAAGAAAAGATCAGGCATTCAAACTGTTCTGTGCCACTGCTGTAGCTACAGACTGGACCCAACAAATGCAGATTCTCTCTGCAGTGTATGGCAGTGAATGCCTAGGATGCTGAGTATAGGTGATGGTAGAGGGCCTAACCCTAAGGAAATCAATTACGTGACCCCTTCTAAGGCTCAGGGAACACTGCAGAAGAGGAGAAGGAAGGACGTAAGAGTTCAAAGACAGGGAGGGCTATGAAACACCATCCTCTAGACACAACATAACCAATACAATCATGAATTCATAGCCATGCGAGTTACAGACACTGAACCTACACAGTCTGGCCCTGTCAGTAATCACTCATGGATTGGGGAAAGGGTTCATGGATCCTCCCCCTACTCTCAACTATTGGCCACCACTAGACTCTGGGGAAGGGTTAGTCACTGCTGTCAGCTGTGTGCCCACTGATGATCCCCCCAAGCTCCAACAGATAGCTCCCATTCATGACTCAGTGAACCACAGAACAAAAAAATAATAATAAGAATTAAAGATATTTGTAGGAAAAGAGGAAGTAAAAGGAATGTGGGGATGTGTATAAACAGAATGCATTATGTACCTGCATGAAATTATCAATGAACAAATTCAAGAAAAGAAACAAAGCGGCCAGGAAGATGGCTCAGTCAATACAGTGTAAAGATGAGAACCTGGATTTTGATCCCTGGCACCTATGTAAAAGCTGGACATGAGGACACACATCTGTAACCCTAGCTTGAGGATGCGGGTACAGGAGGATCCCAAGAGCTAGCTGGCCAGACATTCTGCCAATTGGTGAGTTCTAGCCTCGTGCAGAGACCCTGTCTCAAGAAATAAGGTAATCCAGAAAGACACCAAATGCTGACCTCTGGCTGCCATGTGCACACACAAGTGCACACTCACCAGCATTTACACATGCGCATACACAATCAAGCACTCATATATATATAATACACACACACACACACACACACACACAAGCAACAACAACAACAGAAACCTTACTGGGTTAAGATAATATAGAAGATCCTAGATTTGGCGACTTCAAAGGAAACAAAAGACAAAAGTATCCAATTCATTTAGGAAACTGATTTTTGTCCATTTTCATTTGGGTCTTCTGTTTGATAGGTCATACCGGTGGTACAGAAATAATTAACAGTTAATTGTTGTGTTAAAATAGAAAGTTCAAAATAGAACTTTCACATGCAACATTTGGTCCTCCGAATAGCCTTCTAGTGGAGCATACTGTTAACCCTGTAGGTAAGGCATGCTGTCACTCCTACATTGTCTCACATGTTTGTGGAATAAAAGTCAAGATGAGGAGTTATTAAAAGCCTTTCACAGCGGTAAATGCCACGGTTCTCAGAATTACGTGAAAGGCTCCAACACAGAAAAGACCTGGCAATGTTATCAGGTTTGATCCCTGTCTTCATCAGTTTGAACTGCTATAATAAAATACTGGATGCTGGTGAGTTAAGAGGGAGAGATAGTTTCCCCTCATTCCCACAGTCTGGAAAATCCATAGTGAAGGTTAGATCTGGAGTCTGATAACAGGTCCTTTTTTAGCGCATGGCTAGTACCTTTCTTCTGTGTCTGCACAGAGCAGAAGGAATGGTGGTATTCCCTTGAGTCTCGGTTAGAAGACTTCCACTCCTCATCAAAGAGCAGAATCCTCAAGACCTCACACCCTCCCAACACCATCACCCCGGGGTCAGAATTTCAGCAAATAACATTCCAGCCATAGCATTCCATACTCTAGATGAGCGTGGATTTTCTCACTGGTTCTCAGTGAATGCATGGACATTATCATAGTGAGATTTTTATTCAGCAAATTGAGAAATTGAGGCATAGAGAGTTTACACCATTTATGGAAAGTAACACAGCCAGTAAGTAGGAACTTCAGTGGAAGCACAACTGAGCGAGGGAAGTAGGCTTAGATGCAATGCATGCTTCCAGCTGCAAACCCAGGCTCCACAGCTGAGCCTCTGCTCCAAATCCTTTGCAGGATCTTCATGAGACTGACTCTCAGTCAGTAGTGCTTAGTCTACAGTACTGGGGTGGGTGTGGGATTATAAACACAGAGACATCACAGCTAGGAAGGTCTTCATGATAAATTATGAAAGAGAAAATGCCAAGTGTTGGTCATAGTTGAACACAGTTGACCAGAGGACCGGGAATCAGGTCACCTTAGCTACTGCTGGCTGTAATATAAAGCACTCCAGGGTCCCGAGCAGGCTACCTGGAAATAGCGTCAAAATCCCAGATCATTTAAACCCCAAAATTTCTTTTCTAAGAATTTAAACTAATCAAATGTGTTGTCCGTTTTGACCCTTCAACCATTAAGCCTTTGTGTATCTGCCTCTTCATAGAGGTTTAAGACACATGGACATTTATGTGCAATGAAAGAGGATGTCTGGACGTCAATCTGAAACTCATCTGTGTGCTTCAGCTGTGAATCCCCAAAGAACGAAAGAACATTGATGTCCAGTCACCAGCCAGAGGAATACATCAGTTCAAATTAATATTACGAAGCCATTTAAATTGATGTTGGAAGCCATGAAAGGACCGTCAGTGACATGGGAAAGTGTTCTTGATTGATTATTAAACACGGAAGAGGATTATAAAACATGACACACAACACAATCCCCCATAAATACAGGAAACATGAGAGGACAGGTAACAGGACAGTCACACTAATTATTTGTGGATGGATGGCAGATGACTTTTTATGTCTTGTTCATATGTTGCAAATTTGTTATGATAAATGAGCAGTCCCTTTATAATGAGATAAGTATTTTTGAAAAGAAATAACCTAATTACAGAGCCTTGGCAAGCCTAACATTCATTTTTCTTCCCAGTTCCCAAGCCTTCCCGAGGAGAAGGCTATCTGCCCCAAAGCCACCAAAAAAAAAAGTATGCACTCAGCAGAAACCAAGGAGCTCACCATACTCACATGTAAAAGCAGAGTCACTTACACGGCAACAGATAAGGCCAAAGAGGGTTTGCAAAGTTCAATGGAAAAGTTGTTCCTGCTGAGAACTTCCCCAAAGGGTCAGATCTCTGCAAGAAAGCCACCTTTCCAGTGGCCATCAGGAGAGCATGGATCAACAGAAATTTCATGTGGCGGTTGGGAGCAAACTGAACAGAAGGGTCTGGAATCATGCAACAGGTGTAGGCATCTGAACACTGGGGAGATGCACATGTTTACTTTCTCTTTATTCTAAATATGTCTTCACCCTGAAAAGGGTTGGTGGGAACAGTTGTCATGCTGGGAGATTGGTAGACTGTAGACTTTATCAGGACATCGATAAAGGGAACTTAGGTAAACTCCCCAACCTCCTCCTCCCATTATTGAATGCCTACCCTTGCATACTGTTCTCTTTGAAAGATGAATTGAAACAGTGACTATGAAACGTATGTGAGATGCCTCTCAGCGTGCAAGGCTCAACTAGAGCAAAAGAAGAGGTCTGGTCTGGGTTTCCATGGGAAAGAAAGAGTTAATTCACCAAGGGAATGCCGGAAGAGCACATGGGGGAGACAGATACAACCCTGGCCTGAAGAAGTGGCAGAGATGGCAGGAGAGGAGACTGAAAGGTCCCTCTCGGGGCATGCTTGAGTTTGCCACCCCAACCAAGTACCAGCACTATGGCCAAGGACTCCGGTATGTTTCACAGAGATGAGCGAGGCTCAGAGGAAACCAGCCTATTAGAAAGTCAGTTTCAAACGCTATCTCAGAGGCAAGAAGGCCTTAGGCTCTCTGCTGTTTCTTGTTTATTCTTTGTGCTCCCTGAAGACTCTCTCTAAACCTTCAGTCTACTGAGTCTAACTTGCTGCAAAACTGGTGAGTTAGGCCGGGCGGTGGTGGCGCACGCCTTTAATCCCAGCACTCGGGAGGCAGAGGCAGGCGGATCTCTGTGAGTTCGAGAC
>NW_004949173.1:63264-77183 GCF_000317375.1 Microtus ochrogaster | reverse complement strand
CTGGTCTACAAGAGCTAGTTCCAGGACAGGCTCCAAAGCCACAGAGAAACCCTGTCTCGAAAAACAAAAAAAACAACAACAACAAAAAAAAAACTGGTGAGTTAGGTCTCCTACCGTGGACATTAGAACTCTACCATTTCCCTCTCCCCAAGGTTCATTTGTGGAAAAATCTGAGACTGTTTCGAAGACCAGGGCTTCCTGGAGTAGTTACAGTTGCAAACAAAGTAATTTGTTTTGTTTTTTAAAAACATCTTCCTTCCCGTTGTTGCTGGATTTGAAACACGCCTGTGGGTATTGGCTTTCTTAACTTAGCAGGAGGTGAGCAGAGCTCAGATTTGTAACAAGCTCCTGGGGGAACGAGATGGACAGACATCTACAAGGCACCAGCAGGTAACCCTGGTCAGAGCTCAGCCAGTTCATCTCTATCAGTCACTGCATCCAATGACAGAAAGGGTGGCTTAGACATCTCAGGAGCCCAGCATAGTGTAGGGACATACTAAGTCCCAAGGCAGTTAAACTGTTTCCACCTCTGCTCACTCTGACCCTAGAACAGGTGCTAGAAATCTCCATTTCAAAGACTAAATTCGAGGCTCTCCAGCTCTAGGTAAGATTCTCTGGCCACATTCCTAGAGTTTCTGATATAATTGGTCTGGGTAGAACCCAGGCATCTATAAAGCACCCCAAAGAGGAAGTGCATCCTTCATCTCATCAGGAAAACATAAGGCTGCAAGCAGCTCTAGAAGGCTAGACTCCTAATTAGACAGGAAGAACTTAAAATACCTGAGTGTCTCCACTTGGCACTCACAGAACACAATACTGGGTGCTTAGGGCAAGATGGCAGAAGAGCTCTTAAAGGTTGACAGGCATTCCACTTTGGATGGTAACAGTGGTGATTGGAACGGGCTGGATAGAGAGTGGATGGCGCCAAAAGCAAGAGGAGTTCCCACAGAGATCCACGGCCCATAAGGCTCTTGTTCTGACCTCCAGGGATGTACCTCAAATGAGCCTTTCTGAGGTCCATCCTTGCCAATCTCCAGGAAATCTCACGGAGGAAGCCTCACTCTAGTCTGTTACTTCCAAACCACACCATCAGAATAACAGCTGCACAGCTGAGGGTAATCAGGCTTCCTTGTCTGTAAAAGTCATACCCAAACCCAATATACTGCACTGAGGAAGACAATGCTCACCCAGCATCTGCCCCATTCCAAACTGGCTCTGGTTTCCTAAACCAGGAAAACAGTTGCATGGAAATGCAAAGTGCTTTCTGAATCAAAGCTTGGTACCAGACAAGAGTGGAACCTGCAATGACCCTAGAATGTTTTCCTTGGATGCTAGTACCCAAGCCAGCATCTTCTCAGTCTTCTGAGAATAGTATACCTGTGCCCCACACATCCAGGCAGGTATGGTTTTCTCTAGCAAGATCGTCTGGGAAAGACGTGAGCCGAGTCTCTGCCAGGGGGAACCTCTGTCACTAGAAGGTCAAGCAAACTCTGAGCGCTCAAATGCAAACTTCAGCTGAGAGGTTTACGGACCAGTGTCAGAGAAGAGACATACCCTGAAACTAAGGCAGCCATGATGGATTAAAGGAAGGAGCCAACTTTGGTGAGCCAGACTGTCCCCCATGGACAGCAGGCCAGGACTCAGACATTCATCCAGGAGGAAGGGGTGCTTGGATGCATGATTGACATAGGACCCAGTGTGTATGTGCCATCTTGGACTTTGGTGACTGGCCTATGAGAAATACTGCCACAACATCTGAGATCCTTCTAGAAGATATCAAAGCAACATTTTCTGCTATGAATCTACACAAAGTCTAAATTCTTTTGGAATAGAGACCACCAGACCCATAGAAAGAGCTGTTTTGAGAAACAACCAAAATAAGCAACCATTATAAATTTAGTAAATTATTATCATAAAACCAGGTGACCAGTAACAACAATCAAAGAGGAGGCTGTAGAATCAAGGAAGGCCAATGCATTAAACTGCTTGTTGCCAACACCATGGTCCCAGCTATAGGACCTGAGCCTGGATGTGAAACGGGGAAATATGGTGGACGTCTACTAGATACTGAACTCCTTGAGAAAGTAATTGCTGTGATGATGCCAAGTGTGGGCTTTTTTTTTTCTTTTTGGCATTAAAAAAAGAAAAAGAAAAAGTAGATGCAAAGAGGTGAAGGAACTTGTCCAAGAGTTGGATGCTGAGACCCATGAAAGATGCCACTATCCTAGTATATGTCAGCCCCAAGCTTCCCATCCCTCCCCTTGCTTTAGTATCCATCTGTTGATGACAGTGTGGTAATAGACATTTATAGATCTGTATGAATTTAAGCTACAGCTTCTCCCTGGGTGTGTAAGACCAAACTGAAACAGAATTCACCGGTTAATGGATCTGAAGCTTCAGCAAGCACTCCGGGAAGCCCGTGCCAAACAGAGAGTGCAGAGCCCGCTGCATTCTGCTCTCACAGCCAGTCCCAGCGACCTGGGGCTAGGGAGGGAGGGGAAGACAGTTTTCTGATTTACAGCCAAGAAGCTGGACACCAGGCCATGCTCTCTATCATGGAAAGCCCTTAATGCCACAGGTCAGAAGGCGCTCTCTGCCTGGAAGATATCATTATTGAATAAAAGGGGAGGGAAAACAGAAAAAGGGCATCAAAGCCTAAACAAATAACATCAGCATGAAATCTTTAATGAACGGCTCATCCAGGGCCGCCTACTAAAATCCAGAAGGTTTAGCAAAAGATGCCTTAAACCCAGTTTATACTGCAAATCAGCCATGAAGAAAAGTCAACACCACGTTAATCCCCATTTAATAATTCAGTTTCAGGATGGTAAAACATATTTCTCTCCTGGAGCGCTTACACACAGACCTGATGACATGACAGCCGAGAAACACTCGGAAAAGGCGATTATTTTTACCGACTCCACTAGTTGCAATGTGTAAGAGGTGGCAATTGACCCTTCCTGACCTCTGACTCATCTACCCAGTTCCTCCTTCTTCCCTCCGACCTTGCTTCCTGGCAGGAAAGTTCTAAGATCTGACTCAGCACTACAGTAGGTCACCAGTTCACACACAGGTCAGCCTACTGAAGACTCTTCAGTGGGGACAGGGCCCTGAGGTCAGGAGGCTCCTCCCTCACACCCTGTGGAATGAGATGCACCACACTGTGAGTTTATCCCAGGCCAGCGCCCTCACTATGCAGAGCCTAGCATCCGCACAGCCCTCAGGATGACATCCTGAGTTCCCACCAAATATTTTGGGGCTGAGAGCTGCTAGGTCCTGCCACCAACTAAAATATGTTCATAGCCACCAGTCCGATGCATGGCCTGTCGTATTAATCTTCCCCTTGACCTTCTGCAAAGGGCTTTCTTGCCCCTAACATTCACCTTGGGCAGCTTCCACTGCCACCCTCAACGATGCCACAAGACAGTAATTTCTAACACATCCTTTCTTTCTATCCAAGCCATGAGCTGACTCAGGTTAGGGGCTCTCAGCCCCTTTCTTCATCCTGGTCTCCTAAGTGCATCCTTGTCCCCAATGTGAATGTGGCTCTTACCAGCTCTTTCCTGAGGAATAGCACCTGATGGGTCAAGCAAGTAAAAAAGCCCAAGGGTCAAGTTCATACCTAACCACAAAGTAGCCTGAGCCTCTCCCTGATGCCTCCCATGGTAGCTCCCCAAATGCCTTGGCGTGCTTGCAACTGCACAGAAGAGAAATTAAAAGCAAATTTGCATCACCTTTGCTCAGTGCTGGAGCGCTCGGTTTTAATTTGCATTTTATTTGCAGAGCACTCGCATATAATATTGTAGAGATGCCCAGGACTCTCCCTCCCTCCCCTCATCCCACCTGCTTCGTCTCGGCTATGGCTCTCAGGATGCCCGGGGACACAGGGACATTACAGAAGGAGTTAGCACCAAGCAGAGCTGAACTGGAGAGATGCATGGTGATCCCAGAGGACCAGAGAATCTGAGAGGCAGTGTGCTCAGTGTCTGACGAAACGGAGCTTTCCTTTGAATCAGAGGAAAATTTTCCTCACTGCCCACTGTGCAAACGCACGCAGTGCTGACTCAAAACCACCAGCTTCAGGACTGGCTTAACACAATTCCAAACCTGTTGAGAAGCCACGGGAGCAGCCACATTGTGCCATCTGTGGAAACCCCTGGTGCGTCTTTTTAATATCCCTTCCTCTCTATGAAACCAAGTTTCTCAGCTTTGGTCCTATTGGGCATGGCTCCCACCTGCCTGCCCTCCCACCTGGCACATGCATGCCTGAACACCCAACTCCCCACCCCACACAGCATTTGGTTCATCCCAAATCTAGTCACAGTCTCAGTCAGCACCCCCCAACACACGCATGTCCTTCTGCCATCATGATACTGTAACACACAATGATTTCTCCAAACCCTAGCAGGCATCCCTACCTTAGACAGTGTGACATGATACTGTCATCTGCAAAGTTCATGCCCCAGGACCATGCAGTTGAGGTTTTGTTTTGTTACAAAGAAATCTCATCAAGTTTTAAGTAAGTCTGTGACACCGTATTTGGCTGCATTGATAGCAAACCCGGGCCACACACATCCGATGGGCTGCAGGCTAGACTCTTCCGAAAGCTTACACAAAACACACGCACACAGAGAACAAAGAGGGGCAAGAGAATGCTGCTTTCTCACTGCCCTCCTCCCTGTTTACACAGACAAGCAGCTTCCAACCTGAGAGAATATGACCTTAAAAAAAAAAGTGAGAACACCTCGCTAAATATGTTCCTGTGGTGTGAAAAACGACAGCCAGGTTCCAAGACGAACTCAAAGAAGAAAACAAAGTCAGCACAGAGCAATAGGAGGTGGAGACAGAAGGGACATCCACAAAGTGTGTGCTTTTGCTTTTGCTGGTTTTCAGCTACCACCAGGTTATGTCTTCCCTGGAAAGTGCTGGCCGTCTCGGGATGCACTGGCTCTCACAGACCACAGTAGACCTGAGATAGTGTAGGACACCCCTCCAACTCACTCATTACAGGGAAGACTGCTCATTTGGTTCCAGCACAACTCAGCGACCTGCCTAGGGTTCTGCAAACAAACACTTGAATGGTATGGACAGCACAAATCAGGGTCTCCTGCTTCTCTCTCCCTCTCTGCCCCCACCCTGGGTACTCTGAAAGAAGAGGTTGTCTCAGTGTCATTGGTGAGGCCGACAGCACCACTCTTCGGCCCTATCCTCCTCACCAACTGTGTGTCCTTGATGGTGAGACTCAGTGCCTTTGGCCTCACTTCCCTTCTCCGTCTTCCCAAGTGTCTGTGCCTAGCCAATCACTTTCCATCTCACCTGTGCTCTGTGATGGTTGATGATGTGACAGCATCACTGAACTGTTACAAAGTAGTTTGACATGGTCACTGTATACTGAGGTGCCCACTGACACTAGGAGAATCATCCCAGACCCCTGTCCCCATCCTAGTAAGAAGCAAGAGGAGATGGTTTCTCTTCCTCCGTGTAAGGAGTGGGTACCAGAGTTTGCAACTAAGTGCCCATAAACCTCATGGTTTTGCTTTGTTCTTGGCTTCTAGGAAACTCTGAGATAGTTTTACCTGCTCCACTAAAATAATGCCAGCTAGCATACTTTTTTATTTTTATTTTTTGGAAGGTAGCTTCTTGTTCCACATTGTTCTTGGCTATTGTAGTTTTATTCTCTTTCCATCATTTTATTCTTTTGTTTGTTTGTTTGGTTGGTTGGTTTTTAAAGACAGGGTTTCTCTGTAGCTTTGGAGCCTGTCCTGGAACTGGCTCTTGCAGACCAGGCTGGCCTCGAACTTACAGGGATCTGCCTACCTCTGCCTCTAGAGTACTGGGATTAAAAGCATGCGCCACCATGGCCCAACGTGTATCGTTGTTCTTATAAATAGCTTCCAATCTTCTTTGAAATGCTATAATATAAATAATCGTAATGAACCCCCTCAAGACTCCTCAAGCCTTGAACGAAAGGACAATGCCTGATCTCCACACATCTTGATCCCAAACCAGGAATGTTGAGCTAGTGAGAAAATCCTTTCTGAGCCAAAATTACAACACAAAACAGAATTCCAAGATGTTCCCAAAAGTGAAGGTGAATGTGGAACAGACTCCCTGCTCCTACACTTCCTCAGCCAGGACCCGCCCCTTTATGGCTCACAGTGGCATCTGACTTATTCCTAACATGCAGGGGCCGGGACTGCTCTGTGGCTGGCTGACCTTGTACCCACTGTGGTGCTTTGGAGTGTTCGTGGATCCTTGTCAGAATTTACAGAAGTGTAAGACGGATGAGAAGTGGGAATGCATTCCTCAGCTGGAAGAGTGGCCAAGAAACCACAGACTGCTGGCCCTCTTGGGATCACGCTGGTCACGGACTTGGCTTCGGCAGCCCAATGACTTCTTCCTCAAGACATTGCAGAGCCTGTAGGCAGCTATTCTTCACTCCGACCATGGGCCCTCTGGGTCCCCAGGAGGTAGAGCATGATGGGAAGTGGGTGGATACTGAAGAAAAACATAAGGGGTCAAAGTGGCACCAAGAAAGAAGCCACTTCACACATGTTCAGTCCTTTGTGGGATTTTAAGACCCTCTCTGACCAAAGAGTTATCTTTTGAAATATCCTTGCTCCTAGCTGTGGGACCTAGAATGGATTTCAAGGCAGTAGCAACAGAGAATAAAGCTTTCAGAATCCTCTACATGGGGTATTATGATGGATAGATGCGTAAGCTTATTCCAGCTTGCAGGTTAGCTTCTCACAAAGCAAAATGCATCACACTCTCTGTCCAAGTGCAGACTCCAGGTCTAGAGGGAGGAAAACATCACAGCTTCATACACTAACTGGATGCTGAGTTCTAGGGGTGATGGGAAGAGAGCTGAAGAATCCATGCTCTCAGGGTCATCCTGAAAAACCTCTTACTTTAACCTCTTCCTGCCTCAGTGTTCTTGTCTGTAAAGGGAGGACAATCAGGATATTCTTGGTAGGTGTTAGGCTCTGGCAAGTATCATACAATCCTTATCCTCTCCCTTCCAAAAATGTCTATTCTCCAAGGACACTGTCCAACCTCAGAAAGAACACAATAACCATAAAAATTAGTTCAAACACCTCTTAGTTAACTTTTTATAAAAAAAATAATACTTCTGTTTGGGGACTATCTTATTCAACATATGTTCCCTCTAATCTTGATCATCAGTATTGCTTAAAAATTATTATTGGGTCTGTGCCTTATTTCAACTCCTTTAAGTCATTTTCAAGTCAATGTCTTTCCAGACATTAAGAATTAACTCAACATGCTTCATGTTCTTAAATGAGTTACAATACAAATCTTAGCACGTTATGCCCCAGGTACACATCTTTCAAAGGTTCCAAGATGTAAGGACATGAGACCCAAGAATCTCCATGACCTGACACACCTGACCTTGGTGCCTCATTTCCTGTCTCTACCTCTGCCATCCCCAATGCCAAGCTGGTACTTTCCTCCTTGCCGCCTTTGCTCCTGTTGTCCTAGGATCCTGGAAGCTTCTTCTCTCCCTGACTGCCAGGTCTGTTCTGGCACTCCATCTTCCTCCCGTATGTCACCAATGTTCTCTTCACCCTACTTGCCACAACTGACTTCCTGTGGCTTCCTCACTGCACAGACCACTCCTCATCACACCTGTTGCCATTCCTTGTCTCTTGAGACCTTCAGAGTGTGGGCACTCTGAGAACAAGAAGTGTGTTTGGACTGCTCTAAGGAAAAGCAGCTTGACACAAGCCAAGGCTGGTGAGAGACCCTGACTCAAAAAAGACAAATAGTACACCTGAGGACACCATCCAAAGATGTCCTTCTGACCTCCAGACCCATCTCTCTCTCTCTCACACACACACATTCATACACACACACACACACACACACACACACACACACACACACACACACACATTTTTTAAAAGATTACAAAGATAAGGTCCTGAGGAAAAGATACCAGTTGGCCAAGAATAACCACCAAGGCTACATGAACCCATCCAAAGCCTGGAACCAAAGCTGAGTCCAGGTGATCCTGGAACAGGGTCACCCCAGCCAACCCAGAAACCCATGCATGGGAAAACAAATGCTTGCTCTTTCTAAGCCCCTAATTTTCCTTGGCAAACGCTAGCCAATACTCTCTTGCAAAACACTGAGCTGGCTGTCAGCATCTCCTGTTTTCCTCTATCTGTATCCCCTAATGCTGCATCCTTCCCAAGCACAGTCGTGCAGCTGAGTCTCTAAATCTCCCCGCAAGGGCCCATCTGTGGCACTCACACCGATATGCATCCTGGTGTACAGGCCTGGTAGTGATCTGGCTGCCTTTGCCCAACTCCCCAGCAGCAACAGCACTGCCACTCCAGTCTTCGCTGGAAGCTGGAAGAGTCACCAGCCTCCTTCTTCTCCTCCCTACACCCAAGCAGCATGCCGCACGAGGTTGCCAGCAGGAGAGAAAGTTCAGTCCTGAATTGCTGGCAGCTGCCTCCCATGTCCTCTTGGGCAGAAGACAGATGCTGTGTCTGTGCATATGGATGGCGGTAATGAGAGAGCCCTGTGGCTACACACAAGCCAGCAGACAGCACCGCCAACACAGGCCAAACCCCTCTTCTCATCCCATAACTCACAGTGGAACAAATGGCAAAAAAAAGAAAAGAAAAGAAATCATTTTGCTGACCAGCACAAGAGAGTTTACCAGGGAGCCACTCTAGATAGGGCGAGAAAATGAGAAGAAAATAGCAAAGAGTGAGAGGTAAAGAGGATGAGGCCAGAATTCCAACTTCCAGGTATAAATCAATCTAGGTGACATCATTGGCCCTTATAACAATCCATCAAAACATCACCAAATTCAGGTCAAAGGGGTGGGGCGCTTGACTCTTGTAAATATCTGCTATCTAGAGGTACTGGATGACATCCAACAAGAATTCTGGATCGTCATGGTACCAAATTGGGGGAGTGGGAGGACACAGCTAATCTGAACAAGCCCCTTCTAATGGGCCTGTACAACAAGGACAATGAGCAAAGGCATCAGGACCCACTCTCCAAGGTCATGCTACATGCAAAAGAAATTCTAGGAAACATGCATGTCTATATTGTACATCCACAGTCTGGAGATGTCAGCTGGTCCACCTATAACCTTCAGTCCTGGGTACCTTTGTAACAGATCTGAGTTTCCAGTTCAGCAGCCACACTGACCCAGGTTAGGTGGTCCAGACATTTCACACACAGCTCCAGGGAATTCCCATTCATAGAAGCTTAGTTCACAGGTGGAAGGACTCAGGCGTACTGTGTGCAACACAAACCTCGTTCAAACACATGTGTTTGAACTGGCACTTGGGCTCTGGGTATCAATGAAAACGGTCTCTGAATAGCAACATGTTTTACTAGTTAACTTCTTTGAAGAGCTCTGACCCTGCTTACAGAGGGTACCCTCTCCTCCTTCCTCGTTTCCACCAAGGCTGAGTAGCAGAGACACCTGGGGAGGTCAGACATCCAGAGAAGAGATTCTAGAGTTTGCTCATCAAGGAGGAGAAAAAAAGCAAGGAATCATACACGGGAGAGACAGTTTCTATAAGAAATATTTAGTCTAAGTCTGATACTGAGAAATAGATATTGTCATATTCATGATATTTACAGGACGGGGGAGTGGTCTTTGGGTCACACTATTGGACTCCAAGGACTCCCGAGTCACTCCTCGAAAAACGAGATGCTGGAAAGAAAGCAATATCCCTGGCAGGAGTTGAACACTCAATATGCAAGCCATGTGGCCAAGTGTTCCTATTGCATCAGGCTTGCTAACCAGAAGTGGAAGCAGTACGAGTTGCCACATACAGCAAGCAAAGTTGTTCTTAAGTCAGCCAAGTTCTGCATGGGTTTTAAATTTAGGGCTGATGTGCGCGCCTGCAACATGTTAGGAAGAAAAGAAGAAAAGAAAGCGTGGGCACTGAGATAAAATAATAAAAGACACGGCCCCTTTAATACAATCTTTTAAATTGTATCCAGCACCTACATGGTGACTCAGCTCCAGGAAAAACTGTATCATTCAGACCTTATAACTATTCTATAAAACAAACATCCACACCTATTTTACAGGTAAGGTAGTCGAGGCTCGGAAAGAATAGTGGCTTAATTAAAATCATATGGTTCGTAAGAGGCACCAGGAGGCTGGAGTCACGAGGTTTTATTCCCATACACAACATCTAAAAGTTGATTTTCTTGGTTGATTTTTGTTTTGTGGACAGGGTTTGTGATATAGCCCAAGCTGGCCTCCAACTCTGGAGCATAGCGCTTTTTACTATGCCAACCTTTCCATTTAGAATTAGAATGTGATCCTGGGTAAACACTCCCATGGTTTCCATTTCAGGAGATGCTGGGGAGGGAACATGTCATTTTGAGAGGTGAGCAGTTAATCCTGAAAGCACCTCCAGGGTCAGCGATAAGACTCAACGTCACTCTGCATCACTACTGCCTCCCTCGCCGTTCTGTTGACATGAATATTGTTATAGATGTGGCTAAGAGAGGCTCGTGAGACATCTCATATTCTATTGTCCATCCCCTTGGAAAGGGGAGATGCTTATGGAAACCCTCCCTTTCCGCCTGGAGTCAACATTCCTTGGGTGATTGCAGGGGACCCCCCTCCCCAGCCGCCACCATTTGGAAGTGATTACCACTGAGATGCCCTGACAGAGTGAGTGATGCTGAGGGCTTGCTCCTGAATGCTGAGAGAAGAGCTTGCAACATACTCCCCACCCCCAGCCCTTGGCAAGGACCGCTATAGAGCTAGCCTGGAATCCCACTTGGATGCTGAGTTCCAAGGCTTGCTTTCCACTTTCTGATACATGGGATCAACTTTAATAACAAAAACCTGGCAAGGAAGGCACCTCTGCCTAGCAAGGACTCCCAGTGGCAAAACTGAGCAAATCCTGGGGTGGGGGCTGCAGGGCAGACTGTCAGTTCCTTTGTTTCCTCCCACTGGTGATGCAAGATGGAAGGGTATCCTGTGACCTTCCCCAGGTCTTCTGCCTCATGTCCAGTGTACGTGTGTGGTGACTGTTTCCCCTTGTCCTTACAAATGCCTCCCACTATTAGATGCATTCCACCAAACTGCTTCTATGGATTGAACTTATGTTTTATGCTTTGGATGCCTAGGGAAACCTCCACTACCCACATTGGCTCTCTCTGCACAGTTTCTGTAAAAAAAAGAATGAAAACCCACCAGGACCCTGCAGGTTTGGATGAGCAAGGAAGACCAGTGATCCGAGAAAATTATCAGCACCCAGGTCTAGCGTTAGATAGGCACAGCTTGACAAGCCAAATCTGAGTAGTACAGCCTCTATCCAAAAAGAAAATCACTGCTTTGTAAGGTACCAGGAAGAAGGCATGCTCCACCCCAACTCTATAAAGAATAAAACTGGAAATTGGAAAGGTAATTGTCCACCCGCCCTAAAGAGTAGATTCCTGAAAACTGTTTCATGAAAGGTTCACAACAATCTCAAGGCACAAATCTCCTTCCCACTGGCTGATGACCCAGCATCTCCTGAACACAACACACCGCCGGCCTTCTAGATGAATAAACAGCAGGTACTGTTTGAACATAAGACTTGTGACTGGAGGCAGATGCTGGTTTCATTTCACGGAGTCTTGAACTCCCGGAATTTTTGCCTTGTTACAGTAGCCTTGAAGTCAGAGATGTGTAGCACCCCACCAAAATTCATCCCAATCCTACCTGGTCTGCTTTCTGTTGCTGGGATAAACACCATGACCAAAAGCAATTTGGGAAGGAAAGGGTTTATTTGGCTTACATATTCTGATCACTGTCCTGTGTTTGATATTGCTCAAAGAGAGATTCCGTTGCATTATCATCTCAATTTTTCACATATAAATCAGGTATGCTTACTATGACAGATAAAAGATCATCGGGTTATAAGTCATTCAAGTCTTCCAATAACTGGCTGGGATATGTCCCCTCATTAAGCATCTGTGCTCTGTGACAGCGGAAGTGGAATTCTACAATTTCCCACACCAGGTTTGAAATGACCAGCATCTATCCCCTATCTCTTAGGTCATTCCTGTTTGAAACCCAGCCTCCATAAGTAACAGTATACCCAAGCAACCCTTCACACACCAAATACACATGGAAGAGAAGCCTGCCCACCCCTCAATTCCAGGAGTCAAGCAACCCTTCACATAACCAAGCACACATGAAAAGGAAGCCTGCCTACCTCTCAACTCCGGAAGTCAACAGCCCTACCTGCAATCTGAGGCAGAAGCCATCTTGGAAATAGATTCTCCCTTCCCTCATAGAGTCATTGACAAGCCACCTTGCTGAGCCTGCCCAAACTGCAGATTTATTAGCAAAATAAAGTAGCCATGGTTGTTTTACACTTCTGGGTTGGTTTTCTATTCAGCAATAGCTAACAGGAATTCATACTGAGATTTGTGATGCTGCAGGAGGACAGTTGGTTATGTACAGAGAAATGACCATTTTCAACTGCAACTCTAGTTCGCACAAACAGATGGGACAGGAAAGTGGGTTTCCAGAACAAGCAGCATGCTAGTCTACCTCCTTACTGCTCACTGGCAGCAGGTCAGTTATGCCCAGCTCACACCACCCACCCACCAGTTCAACCTGCACAAAATTCTAAGCATGGAGCCCACTGACAAAATGGAAACGTAGAGCTGCCCTGATCTAACAAACCTGAAAAGTAAGACTTTTATATTCATATAACATGAGTAAGAATGTCAAGAGAGGACTGGGGAAGTCAACCAAGGAGCTGGACACATAGCTTCTCTTTGTGGCTATCCTGATTCACTCTGTTGGGATGTGTAGCCCTGACTATCAGCTCATCTCTTTTGAAGCTTGCCTTAGCCCGACAGCTTCATTCAGAACACACCAGTCTCGTGAGCCACACTTAGCCAGTGAACAACCAACTTCATAGCCAATCACTCATGCATAACCTCTCTCCTTCCTTTCGGTTTTTTTTTTCTTCTTATGCTTATTATTTGGAAAGGGTATGCAAAGAGTTTAAGAAAAGCAATAAAGGGTGGTTTGGTACCCCCCCAGGACTAAAAACTTCAGGAAACTGTTGCTACCCTAGGACCTGAAGGGATAAGGGCAGGCTGTGGTCACTGGGACCCAAAAAGAGCATGGAGTATAAATTCAGACACAGGTAGCAGCTATGGCTTCTGGTACAGAGACAGAATCAAAAGTCATGTGAATAAGTCCACTCTCAATTCTCCTTTTCCTCGCTCCCCTGACGAAGTGAAGGCAGAGAACAGTGGGGCCCTGGGGCAAGGCTTGCTAGTTAGTATTGGGCACATATATCAGGGACATGCTTTCTCTGAAATCAATTTCTTTCCATGAGTGTCTGAAGTTAATCACATAGCATGACCCTTGGCTGCCATATCTATGCTGCCGCCGGAAGTCAGGACTGAGCTGAGCAGCTGATGGGAGGGAGGAGAGACTGTAAAGGAATGTCAGCGGCAAACGCAACGAGGATGGCAAGCCAGCTCCCAAACAAACATCTCCACAAAATGACACGTCCTTGAGAAATAACTCCCACCCTAACCATAGGAGTGGGAGATGCCTTTGCTGAGGGGCGGGAGCACAGTCTCCATGGCAGAGATGACTGAGATTTCTCCAGGGCGAAGCAGTGAGCCTCGCAAAGTGGGCACAGGAGAACCTCCCTGAGACCTGCTTCTATGAACCCGACTTCCCAAAATGCTTTGTAACAACCCAATCCACTCACTTTTGTGCTTCTGTCATCAGTGGAGGTGACCTCCAGGTCAGTGGTGCATCTCCCTAAGTCACCCTGTCCTGAAGGCCTGACATAAGCGGGGAACCCTGTAACAGACTCATGAGTGAGTGGGGAACCCTGTAAAAGACTCATGAGTGGGTGGGGAACCCTGTAACAGACTCATGAGTG
>NW_004949173.1:52361-62917 GCF_000317375.1 Microtus ochrogaster | reverse complement strand
TCCCTTCCACCCTGCGCTCTGCCTGCCCTATTGATCTATTTTCTTCCTTGCACCTTAGCTTCTCTTTCTCTGTGTTATTTCTGTGAGTTTAGTCTACTTAAAAAGGTATTTGTCAAGATCCTTACTTCTTCTCCCTTGCCTCTCTTCCAGGAGATTCACTCTCTTTCCGGAGAGACTTGAGTTTCTAGACCCTCAAGTCTTCTGCGGTTCAATACCTTCTCCCTGTAAGCAGCAGTATTAACAGTCTCATTTCGGCAGGAGCCTAATATGCCTTCACACATTGAAAAAGCTACTCATTTGTTATTAGAACAACAGACTAAGGGTCCAGCTAACAGAGAAAAAAAAACAGTGTCATCCACTGTAGTGTAGAAACTCAATCACAGCTAGACCCTCCTCAGTCCATCCAGAAGCCGGGGCCATCAACACCCTAGCTGCTGGCAGCCTGGCTAATACTCTTTCTCTGTCACCTATCTCTAAGTTTAGGTGACAATCAGATACCCTGTCCAAGAAAGGACAGCCTGGAGCCCCTTCTTTGTTTCTTTGGTCATGTTCTGATGGACGTATCTCATCAGTTAATTCTGCCCGCAGGTCTGCTTCTTCAATCTTTCCTTTCTATCTTGGGTTCCATCTCTCCCTAGCCACTGAGACCCACACCAGAGATATGGGACCATTCCACAATACCCCTCACCCTCCTCTGGGCTGGCGCCACCCAGTTTCCCCAAATTCCCCTCTCCCAGCATTTCTGCTAACCAGGGGTGCTGTAGACAACGGGTTTCCTTTCATCTCCGCCCACTCCAACCTTGGTGGAAAGCCCTGGGGACAGCAGCGCAGGAACTTCAGAAATCCCGAGCGTAGCTTTGTACTTTGAGTACTTACTGGCTTTGAAGTACGTGCTAACAGCAGTAATTGGCATTATGGAAGGTTAGAAAAAAATTGCTCGTAGGTAAAGAGCCAACAATGTGAAAATTATCCAAGTCGTGTTGTATTTGGCCCTTAATCCAGTACTTGAAAAGTAAATCCTTGTCACCATGACTCCTTGTTGGTCTGCAACTCAGCACGGGGTTCCACAATTCTACATTTTGCAATCTTGAGGACTTGCCCCCTGTAGCCAGCAAGAGACGCCTCGGGACTATTATGGTGACACCAGAAGGGCCTGAAGAGGCCTACCCACTCCTGACACGAGCGATCAATAACATCCCTCTGCCCTTGTCTAGAAGTTTGATACCAGCAGCTGGGAGTCGACCCTCAGCAGGGTGTCACCCACAAAAATGATGGGGAACATGCCTCTCAGCAGCATGGGTTTTAAATCAAGGTTCTAATAGGCTCTGCTAGACTAAAATTCGGCATACTGACAAGAGAGACAGGGGACCTGCAGGCCTCTTGTAGAGTGCCAAAGTCAAGGTCAGAACTTGGTGAAGGCATTCTCCTTGCCCACACTCTGTGTGACATGGGGAGCAGAGGGGATATTCCATTACTGGCAGGAAGGCTTTCCTCTTAAAGTGAGCAGCATAAGAAGTAGTGCCCTGTTTATGTGCATGCAAGTAGAAGGAAAAGCCCATAGCACTGAAAGAGTCAAGTGGGCCCTGAGCTATGGAGGAGCGACATACTCTGTCCCCTTCCCAGCCCTGAGAACTAAAGCTATGAGGTGATGAAGGAACAACAGAGAAGCTGGGAGCCCAGAATGACTAAGTCCACAGGGTGCAGGGACAGAGCACAGCATCCAACTTCATGAGGAGCCATCAACGTCCCACTTAGAGATGAGCAGTCCTAGGGTTCTGACATCCCTGGTCCCTGTGCTAGTGACTTCACAGTGTGTGCATCTATGGCTGGAGGACCTTTGGGTTCTTCCAGCTGCTTCATTAGATAAGATAACTGGAGAGAGGTACTGGGCAGGAGGGAAAAGCAAGGAAGTTCACTTGCTGACTGGGGCTGTGGTTTGCCTTCCAGAATGTACTGCTGAGGGGTGAGGAGGGGTTTAGTCAAACTAAAAGAAGAAGAAAAAAAGACCAAGTACCCTGAATAAGATTACTTACAGCTTAAGAAGGCAGTAAACAGTCCCTTTTTGTGTTTGTTACCTTCAATATAGCACCTGGTTATGCACCGTGCAGGTTGAGCCCTTGACTGTGTGGGTTGCCCTGTTCACCATGAAGGCTGCTCTGAGCTTGTGGGACCCTGTCAGAAATGAAAGCTCACAGGCTTCCAATTCTGTTTTGTGTTATACAGACACACACACACATACACACACATATGCATATGTAAGTTCATGTATGTGCAGGCACTTGTATGTATGGATGTGCATGCATATGCATGTATGTCCATATGGAAGCAAGACGTCAACTTTGAGTTTGGTTCCTCGGGAGCCTTTCACATTGCTTTATGAGACAGGAGCTCTCACTGGTCTAGAATTCACCAAGTAGGCTAGGCTAGCCAGCTAGTGGAGACAAGGATTCACCTGCCTCTGCCTCGGAAGCACTTAAATCACAAGCCTACGTCACCATGTCCAGATTTTTTCTTTTTCTCTTTCCTGTTGTTGTTTTTTGTTTTGTTTTACAGTGAGTTCTGAGATTGATCTCAGGTACTTAAGTTTTCAAGGTAAGTACTTAATCAACCGAGTCATCTCCCAAGCCCTATTTGAGGTTGTTTTCCCCTTCATATGTATGTGTGGTGTGCATACATGTGTGTATGCATGTTCATTTAGGGAGAGGAACATGTATAGGGAGGGGTGAAGGTGCCTATGGAGACCCAAGGTTGACTGTGATAGTCTCTCCACCTTATTATTTAAGGTGGGGTCTCTCAAATGAGCCTACAGCCAATTGGCTACTCATTTAGCTCTGAGAGTCCAGTCTCCACCTTCCAGGTACTGGATATGAGGTGTCAGACACATCCACCCAGCATTTATTAGGGTCCTGCATATCTGAATTGCAGTCCTTGCATGGGAATCATGGGAGGGAGGGCCACTTTGGCCACTGACATTTCCCACTGGTGTGAAAGGTCCTTCTGGCTATGTGTTGCTTTCATTGGTTAATGAATAAAGAAGCTGCCTTAGTCTGTTCATAGGGCAGAACTTAGGTAGGAGGGGAAAACTAAATGGCATGCTGGGAGAAAGGAGGCAAAATCAGGGAGACACCAAGGATCCACGGCCAGAGTCAGACATGCTGAATCTTTGCCGGTAAGCCACTGCCACGTGGTGATATACTGATTAATAGAAATGGGTTAAATTAATATGTAAGAGTTAACCAATAGAAAGTTAGAGCAAATGGATCAAGCAGTGATTTAAATAATACAGTTTCTGTGTGATTATTTCGGGGCTGGGTGGCCAGGACAAACAAGCCACTCCCTGAAACATCCCAGTGTCCAATTCTGTTGGGTTTTTTCTTAATTCCAGAGGAATACAATGGTCTACAAAAATAATTAATACCTCCCCTACTTCAACTGCGGCCATTGATAGGCAACAACACCCTGCATATTTTTATATGATAAAGTGGCACAGGGGGCAGCAGCATGGACAGCTCTCTCTGAATGAGCCCTTCCTTACGTAAGTTGGGGTCTTTAACTTCAGAATAAGATAAAATTAGAATTTACTTATTAATACAAAATACTAAGAATGATGAGCCGGTTTGCTCATCAGAGCACTTCAGATCTATGGATGGAGCTTTGACCTTGTGAGAAAAAGCTCAAGCCACTCTGGGTCCCACTGGGTACCACTGTAACACAGCCCAAAATATGAAGCATGATAATACAAGAGGATAAAATCCTTCTGAGTAGGGCTGTGGGCCCAGAAGATTTCTGCAAACTATTATCTAATTTGATTCCTCGCGTTGCATTGCAGGGGGATTTAAAACACATCACCTCCAGATGAAATGGGTTCTGGTAAATTTCTTAGAGCGCTCTCGGATCTCACGTCATCCTCTGGGTTTGGGGTCAAGGCTGCATTAATGACCCACCATTTATCCACTGGGTAATTCACTCTCTGGCAACCTATTTTATTTATGCTGCATAAATTCAGGAAGCAATTAATAGTTGCCACAAAGGCAACGTGATTCAGGGTGTTTTTCTCAATAAAACTTTGAAGCAAGGCACTTCTCTTTCCCCAAGGCAGAGAAGGAAGCAGGATGCTTGGGAGAGCACTAAATCACTCTGTTATGTGCCCTGTCTTCCTCCTGCTGGCTGGAGAGAAGCAGGGGTAGCTTCCTGCCTTGTTCTCTTAGCACCAAGTGAAAGCTCATTTTTAAAGGAGTCATCTGTTACTGGCAGCCGTCTGTGCTACCCTTTTTCTTTCTTTCTTTTTAGGTTTTTTTTTTTTTTTTTTGAGACAGGGTTTCTCTGTGTCCTGGAACTCACTCTGTAAACCAGGCTGGCCTCGAAATCACAGAGATCCACCTGCCTCTGCCTCTGGAGTGCCAGGATTAAAGGCCTGCGCCGCCACCACCCGGCTTCCATGCCACCCTTTTGACATCCTGTTCGCTTTAAGGTTCTGTTCAGCAAAAAGGTAATTTAATAATATCACCATAAAAATCAAGAGCAAAGAGTAACTTATTCATTAATCAAAACCAAATTATCAACCTGAAAGAAAAAAGGAGAATGATTTGGGCCTTTTAATAGTGATGAACCCATCATCGGTGGGCAAGAGGTTTTCCAATGGGCAGAAGTGGCTGTGGCTGTGACAGCACAGGTCAGAGAGAAGCCAGGGCAATCAGGGGACTCTAGGTTTAAAGAAGCTTAGAAAATCGCCATCCTGCTCCTCCTGGCTTTTCGAGACATTCGAGTCCAGCTGTGCGATTTCACCCTCTGCCTTTGGACCCTACCCTGACCTTCCTTCCTGAACTGATGATGAAGCCGTGGGGAGAAACTTTTAGCGGTAAGGGTTGAAAAGAAGAATTTTAGAAAAAAGGATGTGGTACTGGTGGCATCAGAGGGCCTTCTGAGCACCTCTGTATGGAATATCTCCAGACTTCATGGGAAACACACCTCCTTTCTGGTTAGACCTGCAGGAATTAGGTTTTCTGTTATTTGGAGCTAAAAGCATTTTACCTGAGATTTTTTTATCTCTGTACCCCCTCTTCTTCCCACCCCTCTTTCCTTCTCATCCTTGTCTATTCCTGCCCTTCCCTTCTTCCATATGTATGTGTATATGTGTGTATGTGTGTATATATGTGTGTGTGTTTGTGTGTGTATGTATGTATGAATGTATGTATGTATGTATCTACTAAACCCAGAGCAGGAAATACAGGCCTGCCATGTGATAAAGAATATTGTCAATTTTGGCTGCAATGGTCACTCAGATGGTAAAGTATTTGCTGTGTAAGCATGAGGACCTGAGTTTGGATCCCTAGGACCCATGTAAAAGCCAGTTATGATAATGCAAATCTGTAACAGAAGTCACTGCTGAGAAGGTAGACATAGGAGGAGTCCAGGGCCAGCCAATATGGTCAGATAGTCCGTCAGTGAGCTCTGGGTTCAGCGAGACGCCCAGGGGAGGGGGAAGAGACAGAGACAGACAGAGAGACAGAAACAGAGAGAGAACCATAGAGCGAGACAACTTGACATTGACCTCTGGCTTGTACATGCACATACACATGCATATACTACCAAGAAAAATAAATAATGCAGAGGAATGTTAACCTTGATCCTCATTCAAAATTCAAAAGCCATCTATTTTTCCCCAAGCCTAGAATGGTCTCCAAGTTCTACTATTTAGAGATTCCAGAAATCCCATCTTTGCAATATGTATAAAACACACACAGTCATGGGGAAGAATGAGATACAGCAGTGAAGACCTGAAAATGAATAAAACTAGAAAATGAAAGGCATTTAAAACTAATAGATACATAAAAGTAGAGTGATGCAGACAATACATAGAAATTAATAATAAACTTTATCTTGATAAAGAGGGGATTTTAGTTATAGGAGCAACGGTATGTGAGGATACCCTTAAAAGTTACATGTGGGACCACAGTTATGAAAACCTCACATGGAGATATAAAAACAGATTTAAATAAATGGAGAAACATGTTCTTGGAGAGATTAGCTTACTAAGGCATTCCTCTCTCAAAGCTTAAGATAATTCCAGTCAAAATTCCAATCATATTACTTCTCTAACTTGATGAAATGAATTTAAAAACACAATACAAATGAGTAGAGAAGAAAAAAACCTATGGTGATGAATCCTTACTCTACCCAGGTAAGTAAAATATAAATTATAAAGAAGCAAAAGTTAAAATAGTGTGGAACTGTCAACACAGACACATCAATGGCACAAGCTAAGTAGCCCTGAAATTCCCCTGAGGTTAAGAGAGTTCAACATATGATAAGAAAAGCAACAGAGATAGGTTACGTGGCAAAAGATGTCAAGAAATGACATTTTGAGGAATAGCAAGGCAACTCCCTTACCTGAATATATGCAGTCATGATTCTAAATGCATGGAACAATCGAATGGAAAAAGCAAAGTCTCAGAAATAAGACTAAAGTACAGAAGATTAGGGGCTTGAGAGATGGCTCTGTGGTCAAGGTGCTTGCCACACAAACAAAAAGCTGGATTGAGTGGATTCGCAGTAAAGGCCAGGCACTGTGGAATGTGCCCGTAACCTCAGCATTGGAGGTGCGGAGACAGGAAGATCATGGGGGCTCACTGGACAGCCAGTCCAGCCCAAACAGCAAGCTTCAGCATCAGGCAGAGACCCTGTCTCAAAAACATAAGGTGGAGAAACAGTTGAGGAACGAAATCCTGATGGCAGCTTCTGACCCACACATACCTGCACAGATGAAGACACCAGCATACACACATACACAACACACGCATGTGTATGCCTGTACAACTACAGGAAGCCAAGGCTCTATCACACGGGGAACCATAGCTGCCATGTCCATCTGTCTCTCACTATTATCTCCAACGCTTGGCACAAACAAGGAATTCGGAATTTATTTCTGATTTTTTATTAGCTTTAGGTTAGCATACACTATAAAGAGTTTCCTTATGGCATTTTCACATGTAAATGCCATTACACTGTGTCCTTACAAATTGATCTCCTACACTGTCCTCTATGATACATGTTTCTTTACTAAAAATTGATACATGATTTATGGAAGAAAAGAAAGGGACATCTAATTATAAAATAAGATGTATACCCATGATTTAAAAAGCCACAAAGTAAATAGAAATTCAGATTTAAATCATCCAATATATACAATGAAGAGTTTGTTCACATACACAAACGGAGAAGAATAAACACTGATCCTAAAAGAAGGAAATGGTGTACACATTACCAACAAGCATTTAAAAACTACTCAAATTATTCAAATTCAAAAATATGTAAGATAGAAATGGAATTTGACACTTTTGAACCAGCAAGGTTTATAAGTAAAAGTTGTAGGTAGAAAAGTGAAACCATCACACAGACCTATCACAGCGGCCGCTATCAACACTGATGATGCCAGAGGCTACTGAAGCTAGCCGTCGCTGGAGGGAATGCTAAACAGCACAGCCTCTCCTCTCAGGAAGACAAATGCTTACAAAGCTGAACAAGTCTTTCCACAGGACTCAACAGTTGTGATCCTTAGTGCCCACCCACAGGAACCAAGACCTGTGTCCACACAAAAGACTACAATTCTACAGCAACTTATTCGCAACTGGCAAAACTTGGAAACAATCAAAGTGTCCTCTGGGAATGGATAAAGTTGCAGGGGGAAGGCTGTTCTTTTTGGTTTGGGTTGGTTTGTTGGTTTGAGTTTTTCGGTTTTGTTTGTTAGTTTGTCTTTGCAATGAGAACAAGGGAGTGGTCAAGCCATGAAAGGCATGAAAGAAGCGTCATACTACTAGCTGAAGAAGTTAGTCTGAAAAATCCACATACCTTAATCCCACATGCCCAGTGTTCTAGAAAAGGCAAGGCTGATGTTGGATTCCCCTCTGAATGCTGCAAATATGTTTTATTATCATTGGTTAACGAAGAAGTTTCCTTGGTCTATGGCAGGGCAGAATAGGCAGGAAATCCAAGCAGAGATAGATGAGGAAAGAAGACAGAGTCAGGCAGACATCATGTAGCTGCCCAAGAAGTAAGAGGTAACAAACCATGAGCCTCATGGCAAAATATAAAATAATAGAAATGGGTTAATTTAAGGTATAAGAGTTAGTTAATAAGAAGCCTGAGCTAACAGTGTTGTAATTAGTATAGCTTCTGTGTGGTTATTCAGGTCTGGGTGACCGGGAACAAAAGAGCAGTCTCCGTTTTACCCACGTCTTTGAGGACAGCTGAATGGTTCCCTTCCACTCTACCCTCCGCATACTCCTGCCCCTCTGCATGGTTTTCTTCATTCCCAAGAATGATAAGAGGAGGAAGAAACACAGAGGCACAACCCTATAGGACAGTGAAACAGTCTGGCATGATGCCTTGGCTTGATTGGGTACATGTCAACATACCAGTGCATAGACTATAGACCACCAAGAGACACCTTACTATAAACTACAGTCCCAGAGGAAATGACGTGTCGAGGTGGGTTCATCAGCTACAACATGGGTGGCACTCTGGAGGGAAATGGTGGTAACGGGAGAAGCCTTCTAGATGTGAGAACAAAAGAAATCTCTGCACAATCAGCTCACTATGATTGTGAGCCTGAAAGTACTCTGAACAGTTATGGTTAGTGGAGGAGAGATAGAAAGAGCCGCCTGCCTTCCTGTGCTGCTCATGAGAGTATAGCTCATAGAAACTTCCAGAAAAGAAACTTAGAAACAGATCTTCTTAAAGCATGAATGCGTATGGCATAAGCCTTCCTCTAATGATGAAGAGGCTTCAAACTGTAACAAAGTATTTAAGTAATAAAATATTACTCAACCATGAAAAATAGCACAGACATTTAGAAGAGAGTTTGACAGTTTATTATAAAACTAAACATAGGGCTGGCGAGATGGCTCAGAGGTAAAGAAAAACACTGATTGTTCTTCCAGAGGTCCTGAGTTCAATTCCCAGCAACCACATTGTGGCTCACAACCATCTGTAATGAAATCTGGTGCCCTCTTCTGGCCTGCACGCATACATGCAGACAGAACACTGTAAAATAAATAAATAAATAAATACATCTTTAAAAAAAAACACTAAACATATTCTTTTCATACAATCCAGAATACAATACAAGAATAATATGATTATATTCTTTGGTATTTATCTAAAGAATTGAGAACTTATCCACACAAAACATGATCTTCATAGGCCACCTTGAATGAAGGCCACCTAAGTGTGACTTAAAAGTGTAAGTGGTTAAATTGTGCTATGACTACATTTCATAACCATTCAAGTCAAACTTTCAAAGACTGATAACATGATCACAACATAACGCTAAATGAAAACACATATTTGTGAGACTGTATATGCCACACAAATAAACCTACAAAAAGCAGACAAGTTAAAACAGGCAAAAATGTACCAGGTGGTGGCGGTGGTGGCGCACGCCTTTAATCCCAGCACTCAGGAGACAGAGGCAGGTGGACCTCTGTGAGTTCGAGACCAGCCTGGTCTACAGTGTGAGTTCCAGGGCTACAGAGAAAAACCCTGTCTCAAAAAAAAAAGGCAAATCCCTAAGAATGAGTGGAGAAAAAGACTATAAATATACCAAGATACTGGAAGGTAATCTGTGAATAACAGTAACGGAAATAGCATTCACGTTCTTTGTGTCTTTATCATCTTCCAAGTCTGCCCCAGTAAACACTGTCGCATTAACCACATGGACCTTCTTGAATGTTAAGGTCTTAAGCACAGACTACTGATATTTTTAGCTAAGACACTGAGTACACATTCAATATAGGTACTGCAACCCATTTATTTGCTCTGAAAATCAAGAGCCAGGAGAAGGACAGACTGCGTGTATAGGAAGCCTTTTAAGCTAAGTAAAGATTGCTAATGAATTAGGGGTGCCTTTTAGATGGTGACAATCACGTCCTAAAATGAAAATCAAGGTGATAGTCACATAGCTCTGAATATGTTAAAATCTACTGAGCTGTCTGTACAATTCAATAAAAAAAAAGTGACTCCCAGGGCATGTGAATTACATATTAATAAAACTTTTTAAAATAAGCCATATGATTCAATTCCTCTCTCTGTGCAGTAGTGTATTTCCTCTCAAATTTTCTATTTCATGATGAAGCTAACTTCCAGAAAAAAACTTTCTAATACTGCTATTGGTTTAATCGCTGAGTGCACACTGTGTCTTACTGCCCTTCACATATGACTGCCGCAAATAAAGACCTGAAAATAAGGAAACTCCAGGAAACATGAGTCACTCTGAATATTGGATTATTAGATATTAAAGAAAAAAGACAGAATGTATAATAGACACGGGGAATGGAGGAAAAAGAAAAAGAAAAGGAAGGGAGGGAGGAAGAAGGAAGGAAAGGAGGGAAAAGGAAAGAAAGAAGGAAGGAAAGAAGAAATAGATGATATACGCAGATATACAATCAAGAAAATAAAAATTAATCTATAGAATGAGATATTTTATAAGTCATAGAACTGTAAGGGCTTAGTATCCAGAAATAGAAATACCTCTTACATTTCAAACACAAAAATACAAA
>NW_004949173.1:46033-51381 GCF_000317375.1 Microtus ochrogaster | reverse complement strand
AAAACACTATGATCATCCCAGAAAGCTAAACACTGAATCCTCAACCACCAAACAACCCCACTCTACCCAACAGAATACAAGCCAATGCCACTATGCCCAAAAGGGCTGAAAATAAAAGGTGTTCAAACAACACCTGTAAGTAGCTGTTTATAGCAGCATTGCACATAACAGTAAAACAATGGAAATAATCCAAATGCTCATCAAGAGAAGGATGATAAAATATGGCACAAAGAGAGGTGGCTATTATTCAATTATAAATACATACAGCCATATCACTACAAACATGGAAGAGCCTTCAGGACACCATGCTAAGTGAAAGAAGCCACTTGAAGATTCAGTTGACACAAACTATCTAGAACAGACGAATCTACAGAAACAAAAGCAGAGAGGGTTTGTCTGAGACTAAGATGGGAGGAGAAATCAGATTAATGAGTACAACATTGCCTTCAAGGATGATTTGATGCTCTGGATTAGATCACAGTGATGGTTACATAAAATTATGAGCACATTCAATACCACTGAGTTTTGCATTTTAAAATAGCTAAAATGGTAAAATATAGGGTTATGCTGTGTATCCCTGGGTTGTGTGAAACATCCCATGCAGAGCAGGCTGGCTTTGACATTGCAGAAATTCTTCTGCCTCTGCCTTCTGAGTAAGATTATAGGTATACACCACCATGCCCAGGTTCATGTTATATGCGTTTTACCTCAGTATTCAAAACAGAAAGACCCCATCGTGGTTCTTCATTCAGGCTTTGGATGATCCTGTTCCCACCCTCATCTTATCTGATTTTCAATTCATGTTTTTATGTGCCCTTGTCCCTCCTGTTGTGTCCAAACCCAATCTGCTAATCCCAAAGTCCATTTTTTTTCCCAAATGCTGTTCTTTGTCTATAACACCTCCCTTACCCCTCTATCTTGGAATATATTGGGATCGAACAGAGCCAGGTTCTGTTGCCAGGCTAAGCCACCATTGATTAATTGTCATCTTCTCCAAACTTGAAATGGGCAATCAATTTTAATTAATAAATGCATATGTTAAATTTCTAGTTCTTGCTAGAGCAATAATACTGGCAAGTCTCCATTATAGAGTAGTTCTGGTAATAAAACATGAGACATGTATGTCTGGGGCTATAGTTCAGTGGTATAGCACTTGGTTAGTACACATGAGGTTCCAGGTTCAATCCTAAAGCACCAAACATACATAAAATCATGGTATGATCTACACAGTGTTCCCAAGCTTCCAGAATGTTCACACAGCAGACCCAGTATGTGCCGTGTGCCTCTCACCTGTGCAAATATAACCTACTATTTGCTACTAATTATCTTATTTCATTTAAAAAAGACTTACTTTAAATGAGAAACTATAAATATCAGAGTGATAGCAACTGGTTTGCCTTCTAGCTCTTTCATGCATGATTTAAAAAAAAAGCAGCACAATTACAATATTAAGTGGGCACCTGGATGATGTTAGTGACCACCATGCTGTCATTAAGCACACAGGGGACAACAGGCTCTACCCCACCGCTTCCTAGTGACCTGAATACAGCCATCTTCTCTGGAAACCTCCCATGCTTCCCAGTCCACTGGAGACTCCTTGTGTCCTGTGCAGCCAGCCCTGGTAGATTTAATTACCACCATGCCACTTCTGATCATGTTGGTGATACTGTCCTCAAGGCTTTAAGATCTGCACTTCCAATTCCTGTGTGAGAGCTTCTCTCTCTCTCTCTCTCTCTCTCTCTCTCTCTCTCTCTCTCTCTCTCTCTCTCTCTCTCCCAACTACAGTGCAAAAACATTTCCTGAATGGGTGAAAGTCGGGTGTAGGAAAAGTGCCTGTCATGTACCTATAGTCTCTTTTTCTTTCTTACTCTTAATGATAGAGAAAAATTCACCCACATTATTTCCTAACTTTTTGTGACCACAATCACTTAGCAACCACTAATAAAAGGGAGAGATAGCTAGTGGCATGAGAAAATGAAGCCAGTGACTGACACACTGAATATATTTTGGTAGATTTTTCAAAATGCATATTGAATAAGGGGAATGATTAGTGAGCAGGCCCTGAGTACCTACACGGACTACCTGCAGAAGTGGATGAGCAGAGACTGGCCAGCATGAGAAAACTAATGCCCCCCAGGAGCTGAACGTGGAAACTTTATGAAGCTCTGGGCCACACACCTGAACCCAAGGCTCTGGTCAAGGCCTCACTCCACAAGCCCAAGAGCAGCCCTCTACCCTGAGGAGAGGCCCAACCTTCAACTCCATTCCTCATTGGAAGTAAATCCCGGTAAGACCAGAGAGTCTTCAAGCGTCCACAGTGCATTTTGTCCATGAGTCTCAAAGCACTGACAAAAGATGCTGCAAGTGAAATTACTGATTGAATACATCCAGACACGGAGCAATCCCTGTGTCAATGTTGACGCCTTGGCTCTATAATCATCAGGCTCCAGGAGAGCAGGCAAAGAGCAAAACCACCAGAAATGTGGAGGAGAAAAGGGTGCTATGGTTGCAGAAGAAAGAGTAGAGCCTCAGAATCAGAAAGGAACTGTAAATACCGACAGTCGCTTTTAACCCTAAGGGGCCACAGCTCTGTGGAGTCTACAAACCATTGGCCAGATCGCATCATTCCTTACCAGCCTCTTGCCAACCCCATAAGGACATAATATTTCACTTGTTCACAAAGAAACTGAATTTCAAAGGACGTCTCAACTCTTGCTTCTCTGATGCCAGCTCCATACTAAACTATAGGAGAAAGCAAGCAAATGTGGACTAGAAAGGGGGTTGTTGATACCTTCTGTTGTGTGTCACAACAAAAGACTCACCCCAAGCTGAAAGGTGACGTCACAGGGTCATCCCAGGAGCCCCACTTCCCACTGCCTAGCTGCAGGACACCATCATATCTCCATCTCTAATACCCTCTAAGGCCACTGGATAGCACAACTCACGAAGTTCTTAAGCCCACTACGATGTCAGTTTCAAAAGTAATACATGCCCCAAGATCCTATTCTTGACCATAATTCTCTAATTTTAAAAAAACAAAACTATCTGACCTCTAGTATAATCAGGGATTCTCCTTCCCTTAACCAATCTTGGATTACATGATAGTGAGGGAGAGGAACTAAAATTCGCAACTAAAGTTGTTCGATCTTTTTTTTTTTATCCATTCCCTTTTTGTATTTTGTAGGGACTGATAACTGGGCACGGGTAGGCACACATGCCTACCTCATCTGCACCATTCACATCAGATCTCTATTTAGGATGTGCAC
Organism: Microtus ochrogaster; assembly: GCF_000317375.1. Taxonomy (NCBI): domain Eukaryota; kingdom Metazoa; phylum Chordata; class Mammalia; order Rodentia; family Cricetidae; genus Microtus; species Microtus ochrogaster. Next base: position 48,115 of record NW_004949173.1, on the reverse strand, counting down.
ACATTCCTTCCAACACAAGCCAGTGCCCCCAGATGAGGATTATCTGTGACAGCCCAGTGGTCTTTGGACGGGAGAGAACGGAGCATCCTTCTCTCCCAGTTAATTACCATCTCCTGCCTGTGCATTTGATTTCAATAAAGTCTCTCTAATTACTTCAAATATCACTGTGCCTCCCTCCTCCCCTTTCTCCTGTGCCCCTCTTTCTCTTGGAGAGCCTGAGACTGATGAACTCAAACACACCGGCAAGCCTCAGGCATCTGCCGTGACGAGCAAAGACTTCTCAGAGTTAATAAGCCAGGAGAGTTAATAAACCAGACTCCCCAAAGTTAATAAACCCCGAAAACACGATTATTGCTATTTTTACTATTATTAAAAGGTTGTCATTATCATTGTTGTTGTTATTCTCGGCCTTATCTGCAGCTATCCCAAGCCCCTCCCCCACGGCTGCCTGCCTCCCCCTCCTCTCCCACCCTTACCAGTGGCAGTAATAATATGTGCGTTATCCCAGAGGGACTCCCCAGCACTGCCCTGTTGTAGGAAGCAATATTGGAGCTCATGCAGCCCCTGGTCCCTTCAGGCTCAGCGTTGCCCTTTTATATTACATACTGTTCAGTCAAATCCATCACTGGCCTCCTAGCTCTTTCCAATCGGCTGGAGGAAGCTGGGTGGAAACGATGATTAAAGCAGCCAAGGGGAAGGAGGGGGGCAGGTGGATGAGATGGGAGGGGAGATATTTGGGGTTTGGACATGCCCGAGCTGTCAGAGAGTCTGATTTCCATACGATAGCATCTGAGGCTCAGTATTTCTCTGCACCTCTAGGCAAGGTGTGGCTCTCTCAGGGGCAGCTGGGATATCTGCAAATCAGGATCATAAAAAACATAACTGTTTTCCTGGTGCCCAGCGAGCATACGTTTTCTCTCCCTTGGAAGGACCCACTCCATCCATGGAGATGGGGGCCTTTTAGAACTGGTCAATGTTAGGAAATGTGGGAGGGAGAATCAGATGACAGCAGGCCTTTATTTTTCATTAAGGCCAAACTCTTACTTTATGCATGGAGAAACTAAAGACCAATGAGGTGAAGGATCTAAACTCGCCAGGTTAAAGAAGCCCCTGAGCTGGAGCCCTGGCTATTAATCCCCAGAGAGTCTTCACACCAGTGGCCACATTCTTTTCTTCCCTAGTTTTCACCAAGCCCTCCTCATCCTGTCAGCACTTCTGGTGGCAAATCTATAAGACCACACTCACCTGTCTCCCCCAGGCCTGCTCGGTGTCTATGTAGCTACTGTCTTGGTGATGCTACTATGCCTACTAATTCTGAAATTGAAAAGATGGATCTATCACAGGGGGGACCTGGCAATGTCAGAGGCTGCTAAAGCAGTCATACCAGAGATAATGTTCAACATTAAACACTTCTTAGAGCAGCACCCACACCAGAGTCATGCACCCCAGTGAAGCAACGACATCAAGACAGAGGATCACCCAAACTGGCTCACCAACTACACCACCAAATTCCTCCCAAAAGATTGTGAGAACCTTGGTTCAGAGACCAGCACAGAGGTGAACTGAGTAGGTTTGGGTATCAAAACGTCACTCTCCTAGAGATGGAAGCTGAAACTCAGGGCATGGAGGAGTTCCTTGGTTGGCAGAAAAATGAATAAAAGAGGTTAAAAAAGAACTGTGGAAAGGGACTACAGAGGAAGCAAAAGGAAAGGAAGCACAGCAGAAGAAATTCCAATCTAACCAACTAGGGGGACTTCTCTGCACATAGTCTAGAGTCAACCATGGACCCTGGCTGTGTACTCAAGAGTATATAGAACAATCAAATTAAGCCCTGGGTCAGAGAAGGGGAAGGGAGGGAGAGAATGGAGCACCACTGTGTCTTTATGTCAGTCCCTTGATGAATCACCAGGAACCCATGGATAAGATGCTGCATAGTCCTGGAGCTAAGCCCCACATTCCAAATCCTTGTCCAGAACTTGCCTTAAAAAGAGCAGTCACGGGAGAAGATCTTCACCAACCCCTCAACAGACAAAAGCCTGATCTCCAAAATATATAGAGAACTCAAGAAACTAGACTTTAAAA
>NW_004949173.1:40272-44564 GCF_000317375.1 Microtus ochrogaster | reverse complement strand
TGGACTAGAGAGGGAGGGGGAGAGGAGTGGGGGGAGGGGAGAAGGGTGGGAGGAGGGGGAGGGAAATGGGAGGCTGGGAGGAGGCAGAAACTTTTTTTTCCCTTTTTTTCAATAAAAAAAAAAGAAAGAAAAAAAAGCCAATTCCACCTCTAAAAAAATATAAAAAAAAAAAAGAGCAGTCACAAAGGCTGTCATTACTCTGCCACTTTGAAAGCTCCGTGCTCAAGAATCAGTTCCACACTGCCCAAAGCTGGACTACAGGTGCCACACATGGCACCCAGCTGGGAAGAGAGTGCCTCCCCACATGCTCATGCCAAGTCCTCTTCAACAAGGTAGCTATGGTTTAAAGGTGGCTCCAGAATGAGCCAAATGTAATAGAAAGTTGTGAATGCAGCAATGGTCTCTTGTTGAGACTTTCCCCAGGGAAATATCAGAGGTGAGAAGAGATCAAAACTGCCATAGCCATCACTTCTTAGAGAGCGCATCTTGGAAACCCTGAAACTGCACGGTTTTATTCTGCATCTACGGATGAGCCTGAGGGAGGAGGACTGGAGTGAAAGGAGATAGAAGGAAAAAACCCTGAAGCAATAACACTCAGGTCAACGCAGTGACAGAGATGTGACTGTCTCTCAAAGAGACACAGAGCACATGAGGCAGATCTCAACTTTCCAGTTGTCTACAGTTTGTTCTTGAAGAGCACCAGGAGATGCACAGCCTATTCCTTCATTGTTTGGGGTCTCTGGTCTCAGGATTTTCTTCTACATGCAAAGACCTGGCTTCCAGAGCCAATGGTATTCATAAGTCAATCACTAGGAAAAGGAGAAGCAATTTGTCCCCATGGAGTAAGTATATCCACATACAAAATGATGCTGAAGATGGTGCATCGTGGCCCACCCCACCTGATGGTGAGAGAACCCCAAACTGAGAGCTACTGAAGTCTCGCAGAACAGCTGTGCAAAACGTTGAGATGCTTGACTTGGCATCTAATTGGTTTGGATGTGTTTTTTCTAAGAGTCTGTGTATTAGAAGCTTAACTCTCCAGATAGTAATGAAAAGGCAATTTAGAGGTGAGGCTTCATGGAAGGTAACTATGGCATCAGGGTGCTGCTCTCAGGAAGGCTTAGGTGTAGTTCTCCTGGAACCTGGGCTACTTCTCAAAGGAGTGGATTATGACTTTAAAAAAAAAAAAAAAGCCAATCCTTCTGACCCCATATTCTTCTGGCTTCCTGTTTGATCATGGGATCTCTTCCTCCAATGCCCACTCCTGACATCTTGATACTATCTGTCATGAGACCTTCATCAGAGTGCAGCAGATCCATGGCATCCATGATCTTGAATCTCCAGAACCATGAGCTTCTTTGTCATAAGAACAGTAAATGGAATACTACCATCTGTAAGCAAGTCAGGGTCTCTGTACCCAGATCACGTCAGCAACCCCAAATGGAGTTCCATAAGGTACTAGCATGGGAAGGCAGCTTCATGCATGGAACCAAAGACTGACACTGGACACTGTCCTTCAAAAGTAAAAGGAAACAGAACAATGTGGTTGAAGTAGAAGTGCCCCCCCCCACACACAAAACATTCAAATTTTTAAAAACTCCTTAAAAATCAAGAAGAAGAAAAGGTAAAGGAAGTCCCAAACAACAGCAATTAATTAATTAATTAATTAATGGCTGGTTTTAATAAAAACCTGTTACACAGCTCTCCCAAGCATTTTTCAAAAAATTGAAAATCATGGAAATAGAAACTACCTTATTAACTACATCATAGTAATTTTTGCTGTTATTCATGTGGCAATGGTATTTCTATGGGCGGTCTGTGTGGTTCCCCTGGGAAGCGAGTTCCATATAAATAAAATGAGAAGACTGAAGCCACAGTAAACCTCAACAAGAGCGAGTATGGGTGGCTCTTCTACACCAGAAACAAGTACCTATAACAATGCCTGACATATACCAAACGATCAGTGAATTTTAGCTAAGTAAAAATAAATGAGGTTATCTTCAGTGTGGTCAAAACCAAGGGTTAAGTCCATAATTCTAAATCTTACTTTAAATATCCAAGTATCTTTAATTAAGTGCTGGTTTCAGAACAAAGAGAAAGGCAAGGACTGAAGATAGTTTCTCGTTTTAGAGGGGGATATTGAAACACATATGCACTAACCTGAACTCCAACCTCAGAATAGTCAAACAAGGAACAACAATCAAACAGTAGATCCTGTTGTAAATTGAGTTTTGAAACTAGAAATGATCCCTAAGTGCCAGGATTTCTGAATGCAGAACGATTCGTCAGAAGGCTGTCAGTGCCTCACCTTGCATCATGTGCACTTGGGTAGATGGACATCACCCATCTAGGCCGGTGTCACAGCTCTCCACAGTGTGCTCTTCTGGCCACCCCAGTCCAGGCACTCGTTGTACGCTGATGTCCTTGAATTTTAAGCTTTCTTATGACTTACTCATCCCTTGGTGCTAGTAAATCTACAGACATGGCTTCGTCCCCAAGATTTATTGACTCAGTTTCCTAGAAAAAAAGCTGCGCTTAGACTTTCTATCAATCCCACATATGAACATCCTTGGGCATACAAGGGGACAAAGTGTGCCTAGGTATGTGCCCATGCCTATGTATGCATAAATACTGAAAGGGCAACTCAATTCAAGCTTCCCCTTTGAAGGGAGCCACAAGGGCCTGCAAGTGACATTTTGTACAGTGACAGCATCAAACCAAGGCCTTGACATACTACTCCCCATCAGTGTCTTGTGAAACCATCTTCATCTCTAGGAAGAACAGGTGCTACCCGGATGGATAGCACACCGATTGGAGGGCCCACTGCAGGAGATACTTTCCCGACATATTGTCCACAAAAGTCAACACCATCTGGCAAAGTCAGCGATGTGAGCTTCCTGGATTCTGCAGCCTGTGACTTTAAGGATGGTGAATCTTATCATATTACAGGTAACATGAGCTCTGAAACCTTCTTCCCTCTCTGATTAGCCAGCCAGGAATGCCAAGGCGAAACTGAAATCACTTCACCTGAACAGCACAATACGCAACCTCTGCAACACTGAGCATCATTAAACTTTTAAAGGAGTCTGTTAGGGGAAGTCCTTTAATCCTTCAATAATTGAGCTGGGGAAAGGGGCCTGTGATGGGCAGCATTTACCTGAGCAGATATTAACTAGGGTTAGCTACTAATGGCTTCCCAACAGTCCCACTGTGTCCATGTTGCCATTTAAGAGAGTATACTCCATTTGGCCCTTGCTCCTTAACGGCCAACAGGGAAATTGAAAAATAATACATCATTAAGTATTGCAATTTGTGTTATGGATAGATCTCCACCTCTCCCTTCTCGCACTCGAGCTCAGTCAAAACTAAGCCCTAACAACCAGTTGACAAGAGGAAAACTTCGTTCCCTGAATCAGCTGGATGTCTGGGCTATCAAATAACCCATCACTAGTATATTTCCCACTGAATTTACTGGCCACAGAGGCAGAGCCACTGGAAAGCTCTCAGCATCCTTGGTAACACCGGGTTCAGTTTCACTCCCCACCCCCCAAGCTAAGAGGTCTGGCCCCTCTGTCCTCGTCTATTTTTCTTTTCTGAGTCATAAGGCTTGGGAAGCTCTTCATTGTAAGTATATTTATCCAATTGTACACAGCGTTCCTCACCTTTGTCTAACAGTGGGTACTGAGCACCATACACATCACACACCATGTGACCGCACTTCACACCTCTGCCATCTCAGGGTAAAAATAAATGGATGGTAGGATCATCTAATGAGTTTAAATGACGTGCCCACCCAGCCAAAGCAAAAGCAAAGACAGAATAACATACAGCTCACCAACTCGGAAAACCTACTGCGCTCCACCAGGTCACGCTAGCCTCCAGTCTGGGGATGGAAGCGTGCGGATGAAGGCTAGGGTTTGCCTGTGGTTTGAGTGTACTTCTCAAAGGCTCTTTGCCTGGAGGCCACATCCTCCACCTGGTGGTGCTGAGAGGCGGCAGAGCCTTTAAGAAACAAGACTAAGGAAAATGTAAGTCAGGCTCTGGGCATGCCCGATGGGATGAATGTGGTTCTCAAAGACCCCAGTCCCTTCTTGTGAAAGCAAGCTGTCATAAAAAGGACAGGCCAACCAACGCTCTTTGGTTTCCTATCTCACCATGTGATCTCTTCTGCACACGTCTTGCCATTATGAGGTTATCCACCATGAGGCCACACTTTTGTCATTGTGATGTCGTCCACCATGAGGCCACACTTCTGCCATTGTGATGTCATCCACCATGAGGCCACACTTCTG
>NW_004949173.1:28859-38867 GCF_000317375.1 Microtus ochrogaster | reverse complement strand
TCCACCATGAGGCCACACTTCTGCCATTGTGATGCCGTCCACGATAAGGCCACACTTCTGACACTGTGATCTTGTCCACTATGAGGCCACACTTCTGACACTGTGATGCTGTCCACCATGAAGCCACACCTTTGCCGTTGTGATGTCATCCACCATGAGGCCACACTTGAGAAGGTGGGTGGTGAAAGATGGGAGAGCCATAATGGCACTGGGGCGAAGAAAGAATGGGAACAAGATGTTTGCAAGTAGGGCAGTTTGAGTCCTCGTGATGGCAAAAGTGAGTGTAGGGCAGGGTGGAGATTGAAGATCCAAGAGAAAGCAGAGTACCCATCTGCTAGCGGAAATGCCTGAAGAAGGGTAATAGAACGTCCAGGGCGATCCTCCAGAGTGCAGGCTCTTCCTGCCTTGCTCTTTAGTAACCACTTATTCCTCAACCAGCCCAACCTCCACTGTACTTGACAACGTGACTACCGCCATCCCCATAACTGGTGAGCACTGGAAGCACGCTCTTCCTTCTCGGGACTCCCCCAGCTTTCACAAGCTGCTTCTTCTGCCTGGAACCCTCCACACTCTCCCCAGTCCCACATCCCCATCCACTCTCTAAGAGTCGTCATATCACCTCTGCATAAAGCCTTCTCAACACCTCTAAGCAAGTTACTGATAAATGTACCAACATGTCTATTATACAAGACGCTAGAGACAATGGGTTAAAACAGAAATTTCCTTTCCCTCATATGTCTTGAGATCTAGTGACAGGGACTATGAAACTCTTTGTAAACACACACACACGCATATATATATATGTATGTATTATGTATGTATGTATATATATCAAAAGTGTGACAAACCCTGAAGATTGCAAATCTCCCATAATAACATGGGAACTTAATAAGCTGGGCTTGCTCTTTGGCCATACTACTCTTTAATTTGCATTTCTCAATAGTCTGTGGTAGTTTTAATGCATCTCTGTTTTTTTTTCATTTATTTTTACATACATACCTATTTGATTAAATGAATAGTTTAATGAACCAACTGTTTGAGTCCATTTGATCTCAACTTTGAGAAGTCTACCTATAACCAAATAAGGTGCATTCCAACTGTTTGTGTGCCACCTACAATCTCATTTTATTAAGTACCCATTTCCAAAGATCAAATTCATGTATACACTTAGTTTCCTTAAAATTGATTGGAACAACATTTAAGGGAACCAAAAGCCTTGACCACAGTGAGCGAAATAAACAATGCAGGATTGTGTGGTTTCTTAGACAACCAATATTGCATGATAAAGTGTAGATCGGCCAAGCCAAGTGGCTTCCCCCATACAAGACAGATGTCGTTGATTCTGGAAATCGGCCTCAGTGGGACACCCTGGGATGTTTTCTAGCTGCGGCTGAGTCTTATTTGAGAACCGCAACACCATCCAGAAGAAAACTTGGAAAGAGGTCATCCGAGAGATGGATGGACAGCTGCTGCTTGGTCCCAGTGGAAGCCTCTGGACCTGGTATTTAACAGTTCTGCTGCCAAATGTGCAGACAGACTCGCAGAACAAAAGTCACCATTGCAAACCTTGAGGGTTGGGGAGAAGGGAGATTGATGCTGATTACTTTCTGTTCTTCCTTCTTCTTCCGGGGGAGGAGCAACTATGCAAGATGACCTTAGAGACTAGTACAGACAGCATGACCCAGGAAACGGATGGGCTAGGGTTAGGATTTTGTGTTTGTGGGGTAGTTTGATAAGCAGGAGTGAGGAGCATATTCCAGAAGCTTCCACACACATATAAAAATTTAGGCAATAGCCAATTTTAAAAAATAAAATAAAAATGTTCTGAAAGCCACAGAATGCTCCAGCAGCTGCCTTAGGAAGGCTGCCTGAGAGCACAGGCATCCAGCAGGTGGGGACTTGTTTTCCAAGAGCTTGTTCAAGAAGACAAACTGAGAACTGTGATCTCACCGGGGTGTGAACACCAGAATCCAAGCAGCAGATGCTGTGATTTTGTGGAAAGGCCATAGAGCCAGGGTCACCAGCTGGGGACAGCATCCCCAGCTTTTCTCGCTACCCATAACATGACTTGAGCAAATTCCGTGAGCCTTGGCTTCCTCGGAAATAAATACAAGACTAAATCAAAATCTCCTTGGCCATTTTTTAAATTGTCATAAAGAATCAATCCCTAATACATATAAAGGTCCTTCGAGATTTGAAAGAAGATAAATTTTTAACCAATAGAATCCTTTATGGCATTTTCTACGAGCCAAGCATCGATCTACATGCTTGAGGAATATTAAACCAAAATGACGCGAGGAGGCGGGGTTTGTTATCACCCTATTTTAGAAAGAATAAATAGGCACAGAGCAAGTGAACCCCTGACAAGAAAACAGCTGATAGGACAACCCAGCAAGGATGTGATCCCAGACACACAGATCCCTGAAACTCTGCTCATAACAACTGCACAATCGTGGGTATGTGTATACAGCTCCAAAGAATAGATTTTTCTCGTACAAAAACCAGCAACCATGAAACACAGTCCTATACAGTAGTCTATGGCTTATCAAAAGGTCTCTTAAATTGATGTCTTAATTCTCATGATAGCCCTATGTTGGTTAGTTTTTGTCAACTTAACACAAACTGAGAAGTGGAAATCTCAGTTGAGGAACTGCCGTTAGCAGACTTGTTTGTGGGCCTGACAGTGTGAGAGAGGGCTCAGCCGGCTTCAAATGGTGCTTTCCCTAGGCAAGTAGGCCTGGGCTCTATAAGAAAGCTAGCTGAGGGGCTGGAGATATAACTCAACAGTTAACTGCACTGGCTGCTCTTCCAGAGGACCTGGGTTTGATTCCTAGCACCCACTTGGCCACTAACAGCAGCCTGTAACTCCAGTCCCAGAGGATCTGGTGCCCTCTCCTGGCTTCTATGAGTACTGCATATAAGTTGTACACAGCTATAACATGCAAAACACCCATAGACATAAAAATGTATAAATATTTTTTAAAAGGAAGGGAGGGAGGGAAAGAGGGTTTATCAAGACAGGTGAACAAGCGAGTCAGCAGTATTCCTCCATGATCTCTGCTGTTACATTATGCCTTCAGCTAGGTGAATCAGCCGTACCCAGAACATCTCTTTAACAACAAGACAAATGATTAAAGTTACTTTTCCAGTTCTGGAGGGAATTATGAAGTATCCAAACCATTCACACCCAGCTGTCTACCACTCTCATCTATGGATACAGGCTATTGAAATGGAATAGCCCAGCCAATAATTAAACACAGACAAAATAAAATCTGGAAGAAAATGAGCATGTGCATAAGCACAGCCAGCATGGCATGCAGAGACGCAAGGAAGCAGTCTATGGAGGGCTATGTTTGTCCTATGCAAAATGAGCTCCTGTGACTGGTCCATCCTAGAGTCTAAAACTCCAGCACAGGATGCTCATTCTTTTGACTCAGCACCATTCCACGCAAAAAGCATCTTCAAAAGAATAGTCCAGTTATATCCCAATGTGAATGATATCACAATACCTTTCATGGTTTGTCAATAAGAGAATCTCTAGCCTACATATAGGGTAATTTGAAATGTAGGAAGTCTCAAGATGAACTTAGAGCAGAAGGCAAGCAGACTTCAAGCATCCATGCATGAAGGATGAGCAGAGTCCTGGGGAAGGTGGGGTGCAGGAACCCAGCAAACCCCAAGCCAAGAATGCAGGAAAGGGTTCCTTGAGGCGTTCTTCCCTTCTGGGTTTTTGAAGTCTACCCCGGGCACTAACAATGATGCCCATGTCCCTGGGAAGATTTTGGCTCTCACTACTGGGGACAGAAGTGTGAAAGGGACCCAGGCCTTACTGTGCAGGCAGTCAAGAGGAGAGAGAAGAGGAGCAGAGAGTAGCAGGGGAGGAAACTAGATGATTATGCTAAAAGGGGATTCGTTCCACTGCCACAACCAGAAAACTAGCTCCCCCAGAGCCAGCTTGAGGGCAGGAAGGCTGGGTGAACCTACTGAATGGGTGCTGCTGAAGGATGCTCTGGGGACTGGAGGTGGGTGCTGCTGACAAGGCGACAGAAGCACCCACCCCTGGGTGAGTCAGGAATGCCTGGGATATGTACAGGAGGCTCTAATGCTGCTGTGTGGTCCAGCACAAGGCAAATACCTTTCACAACCCCACCAATTAAGGACGGCTTTCAACTCCAGCCTACCAGAAGGCTTTTCTTTTCTACTCCCAGTTATGTCCAGTGACTGTTATATGACTAGGTGGCTTAGGGCATCTGAACAACTCCAAGCTTCCCTGCCTTCCTAGCTGCCCAGCCACTCCTTTCTCTGGGCCCCTTTCTGAGGAGAGACATAAACTCCTCTACCCTGAAGACAGAGCATCTGAGCTGTGCCAACATCAGTGGCCCCTCAGGCTTGGGCTGTCCTAGCGCTCAAACAAAGACATATTGGGACCCTCCTGCTGAGAGTGGGGGGGGGGACATTTCTGGGCCCAGAGGGAGCTGGCCTTAATCTGCTGCAGAGTGAATGACAAAAATGTTAACAATGAAACTATGGTTTGGGGGGGAACAGCCCCCAGGAGCCCAACATTTTAGTATTTAAAGGGACTTTAATGAGCTTAAGTGGCTAATCTCGAGTTCAGGAGGGGGTGTTTTGTTTTGTTTTGTTTTGAAAAATCCTTTTAAAGGCTCCTGAGGCTTGATAGCAAAGGTTGTTGAGTCCTGGAGCCTCTAACTGAAAGGAAGGGCAGGAGGGAGGAAGGACAGAAAACTGCTCCAAAGAGCTTCTCACGCTGCTCCAAAACCTGGCCTAACAAACAGAGCTGCTGGAGAGGACCCTCCATGAGGACCCTCCATGAGGGAAAGATACATAGGCAAGCCAGACCTCAAGCCCAGTGGCATAGTGCCCATCCAGCATGCGCAGCCCTAGGTAGGGTGCCCAACACCACAATAAGAGAGCTGTGTCCAGACAAACAGCAGCTTTGAGAATGTATGATACGATGTGTTGATGTCCTACAATGATGCTGGCCAAGCTTCCTGGCAAGTGACAAATTCTCCCATTTTCCTGCTGCCACAGCACAGAACCAGGCACATCTCTGACTCATCAAAATGCAGGACATGGCCTAATGTCTACTAAGAGACCAGCATAGTCAGATAAGTTGGGGAGGGTGGGGCCCCAAAGGAACACCAAAGAATAAGGGTCACGAAACTATGTAAACAGGAGACAAAGGCCCATTGATCAGATACTAAGCTGAGTACCACTCAATAACTTGGTTACTACACGGTAGGACTATTGTTCATAATAAAAGGCTAATTGAAGGGTTGGGGAGATCATTCAGTGGGTGAAGAACTTGCCAAGCAATCATGAGGACCTGAGTTCAGATCCCCAGAACACATGTAAAAAGCCAGGGACAGCTGTATGGATTTGTAACCCCAGGGTTGGAAAGCAAGAGATAGAGGCATCCATGAAATTCACTGTTCATGTAGTCTAGCAAATCATCCAGCCACAAATGCAGTGAGACCCTGTCTCAGAAATTAAAAGCAAAAAAGAGTCAAGTCCCTTGTTGATCTCTGGCCTCTGCACAGACATGTGCACGCACACAAATACATGCATGTACCATATCCACAGAGAGATGCAGAGACAGACAAAGAGGCGGGAGGGGGAAGAAAGGAAGAAGAGAGAGGGAGGGAGAGGGAGGGAGGAAGGAAGGGGGTGCTACATTTCCCAAGTGAGAAAGTAGAGAGTCTATGGGCTAGCAGAGGATGGGGCCAGTGTTGCAGTTGGTGATGGGTTTAAGCAGTAAGAGTCATGGAAATAAAGCTCCATGGACATAGGGGGAGTGGAAGGCAGAATGGGATAAGGCAGATGTGAGTCTAGATACAACATGTGGTCCATTCCCAGCAAGACCAGAAGATTACAATGCTTTTTATATGGATAGGATTTATTGGACCAGTCAGAAAGCACAGTCCAGTCCACAGTGGCCAGCTATCTCTCGCAGCTCATCTGTCATATGACAAGGATGATAAACCACAAATATGATGGTGTGGAGGGACACTGGAGGCTCAGAGAGTCAGGAAAGGCAGACATGGCTGTTGCTATCCAAAAATAGGATCCTCAAACTAGAACTCCGGGAGGAGAGGTTGGAAGCTTCCAGACTCTTCCATGTGACTCCGGTTACAAGACTAGGAAACGCATGGTCTACTTTGTCTTTTTAGTTGTGAGCTCATTATACTGCAATGATGGAGACCTCGGAAGGTTTCATTAAGTTCTGTCTAATCCACTCATGGCAGCCACTGGGCAGGCTCTACAGAGGCTCAGTGGTCCTGTTCACCACCCAGAAAAATAGAACAGAGGTGGTTTTTTTTAATTCCTTTTTAACTACACATATGGGACTATTGTGACAAGACCAAGTATACCCATGGGGTAGGGAACGGATGTGGGTTTTGTTTTATTCCTTACATAAAATCTTCCCTAATACTTCAGTGTTTCTGCTGCATTCCAATTGCATCTGCTACCTAGAGCCAAGAGAAACTTAATCCCTGCCCTAAGTCTCATTTTATTTATTTTCAGGAGTGTGAAAGCAAACATGTAGCAAGGTTACAGTGTTTACGCCTCCGTTTTAGCCGACACAGCGCTAATCCTCCTACTAATTAATGCCAGGGCCACAGCAATCTTATTCATTTCATCTTGGTTAAAAATATAGAAGCAGATCGCTGTGGTTTACTAAAATAACAATTTGACATTTGGGAGGTGTCTGCAAGACCGTAGTGTAGGCTTCATTTAAGATACAACAAAGAGACACAAAGCTGCAGTCAACACTGGGGACTAAACGCTTCATGTCACACTCGTCTAAGAGACTAAGAAAAACCACAAGTCCTCAAGAACAGCAGAAGAGACCCTCTCTCTATCCTGGACAACATGCCTTTCAAGAGGGCACACGGGGTGGCCTTGCGATGTCCTGAAAATCACTGCCTTCCCCTGTCTGAGTCTGCAAAAGCCACCAGAACAACACTGTCCTAAGGGCCCCAAGGGACTCTCAGGAAAATATATAGTATGTTCCCCAAAAGCACTCTCAGCCAGACTAGGATAAGAGGAGCAGAGCTCCCTACTGGGAAACCCCTACATTGGGGATCCCCACCCCACATGGCCCAAGGTCCCCTTCATCTCATCCTAAAGTGACTTATTAAGGAGCCACGCTAAAGATGTGAAGACCAGTTTCTAAAAAACCCATGACTCAAAGAGGTTTATTTTTTAATTTTAAAAAATAGTAAAACAGGACTAAAATTTCATCATTGGGACCAATATTACCAAAGTTTCTTTAGCGCTAGACTGAAGGGACTGTTTTGATATCTCCCATAATTTATTTTCCATGATTGTACAACTGCACTTAATAATCCATTTCAAGTGATTTAATATTGATTGTTTTGACCTTGGTAATATTCAATAATCACATTTTGTAATATATGCATTTTTCTCTAAGACGTTATTAATAGTCTTGCTCATACAATGGATTTTTAAAGCCTTTATTTTTCTTACTTTTAAGTACTACAGCCCAAGAAATTTACTTGGGAGGGGGAAGATATGATTAAATAAATGGAAGTGTTCTAAGTAAAGAAAGCATCAGATCATTACAGCCAAAAACCTTTATAAAATTAAAAAAGCAGCAGTGGATATCCCCCCTGATATGAAGAAGTCTTGGTTGGTGTGAACATAAATAAAATCAATCTAAGCCAAATAATTAACTATGAGAAAAGCTCTTGTTAATGAACTCAGAGTACTGAACTAGCCTGGTGGAAGACAAAGGTCTCAGAACTCTTCAGTATGTAAAACCAGTCTGGAAAACAAAAGTCACCTTTCACAGTATGATCCACTAAAGTAGGGACCAAAAAAGCCCCACAGCCATGTCCATCCCCAATAGCCTAATTCCCAGAACATTATCAATGCCCATTCTATCGAATTTCAATTTTTAAGTCTTAGATTCCAAGCAAGTCTTAACCATGGACCAATACATATAAAAAGAGAAAACTACCTCCATGCAAGAAATATTCTCAGTCATCCCCTAAAATTAAAACAGAGAGAGAGAGAGAGAGAGAGAGAGAGAGAGAGAGAGAGAGAGAGAGAGACAGAGAGACAGAGAGACAGAGAGAGAGACCGTTGCATAAACACAGCCACAACTGTGGACTGTTCTCAGTGTGAGCTAAATCCCTACAATTGAATGCAGACAAAAATCATTGCCTAGCTGTGTTTAATTTTTATACTCCTTAAATGGTATTGTGCCAAGAGCCGGGTCGATAAAAAGTAAAGTGGAGCCCACTCTAACAATGGGTTCTGTAATTTCATCTGTGGGCTCCTTTTCTGAAGAACTGCATGCCCAAGTTTGATCCCTAAGTAATATCACAGTAATAATAATAATGATAAAAGTCCTCCGTCCACACCTCCTGCACCACCTTAATAGAAATCAGAAGGGGTTCATTACCAGTCCTAATAGACAGCTTTGCCTGTATCGTTCTCACCGGGCGCTGGCAAGCCTCAGGCCAAAAGAAAGAGACAAAGAACAATGTAAGCGGGGTGGCATCTACTTTCTCCCATCTTTGCCCCTCTCTCTGGACAGACAACTGGTCTACTCCAAAGGACCAAGAAGAAAACATGAGTGGGCCCCCAGAGGAAAGGCTTCCCCAAGCTGTGATCTGCTGCCATGTGGGAAGTTACCGTGCCTGAGAACAGCTCTGATGACAGCAAGGCTACCCCACACCGCTCCCAGGATGTCCAAAACAATCCAAGTGATAATGATAAACTTCATATGTGAGGAGAGAGGGCCCTGCCTGACCCACGAGCCACCAGGCACATGAAAGACGCAATATAAATTTGATTTAAAAGTGGGCCGCCATCCAGAAGGCTCAATTATCTATCACATTGCCACGTTTCCATGATCCCACGGCCTCTTCTGTCTCCGACTGAAGCACGGCTACAGTGCTTGTTTGGAACCCATTCAGGGGTAACTCTGAGCTAGCAGGATCACAGAAGGCTCACTTAAAGGGGGAACAACAGTTACATAAATAGAAGTCTTCCAGGCTGGAAAATATTTGGTTGTCTGCTAACTTTCAGGAATGCCGAAGCAAATTGAATCCATTCCTGAAATGTCCACACCTATACCACCTCGAGTGGTGCGACTCACAGCAGGGCTTCATCGATTTCATCCGTGCTGTCTTTTCCGATGACTAGTTATTTTTCTTTGATGACAGGAGCAGTAAGTGACCCCCAGTTCTTGATTTCTGAATGTTCTTAAATTGCCATTCTACAATCTGGCCTTGAATGCTTATTTGTTTTGGATAACTGAAAAGTGAAGTATTCCTAAGGGTGTTACAGTAGAGGAGGCCAGCGGCTAGTAAAACACACTGAGGTTTCAAGTCAGAGCTCTTGTCCAAGATGCCACCATCCATCCATTTCATTAATGAGAAAAAGTTGAGGCTTCACATGGTGAAAATGAAAACAAGTAGCTGACAGGATGGAATTTTGGCTTTTAAAATAACTTGTGTTAAAGTGGTTCTTCCCCAATTTCGTACATGTATCAAGCGGTTCTAGTTACTGTCATCCCCCACCCTCCCCAGTCTCCCTCCTATTCCTATTATTCACCCCCCCAAATAAGTCCCTTTCCATTTAAGTGAAGGCCTGACCAGACACCAGGGATCCACAGGTAATAATTCCAATGCAAATTCAGAATTGCCCAACATCCAGATAGGCATATGAATGGCTGAAATAAATGTGATAACCTCTCCTGTTAAAACTTCATGATGGTCACTAGACAGTGAATATCGCCTACATATTCTTTTGTTTCAGCTTGTAGAACCAGCACTTGAACTTCACAGACTTGGGGGACTGAAGTCCCTGTCGGATATTCACTTTCCTATCAAATGCTCTATAACTTGGCACCATTGCTTTCTTAGCTCCTAACAGACATCTCCATTTTCTCTCTCCATTTACATTATCTGGGACTCAACTATTGAAGAAACAAACACACACACACACACACACACA
>NW_004949173.1:5460-6754 GCF_000317375.1 Microtus ochrogaster | reverse complement strand
CCTCCCAGCCCAGTCAGGAGACTCTGGCTTCTTCTGGATGATCTCAGAAAGCAGGGCTCTGCCACATGTGTTCACACCATCAGATGTGAAGCTGAGATAGAGAGAGAGCGGTGCCATCAGCAAACATCAGTTAGATTATTTCATTCATTTTGCTTTGTTTGCAAACAGGATCTGAAGTGGTTTATAAACAGTACCATACTGAAGTGGATTTTTTTTAAATTAAAATTGTATACTAGAAACATAAAAGCAAGTGAGCACCCCAAAAATCATAAGCCGGAGCTGATATTTGAATAAAGGCTAGACTGCTAAATGTCACCCCATGCGACAAGGTGAAATGGGAAAATGTAAAGAACACCCTACCAAACTGTTAGAGCTGTGCCAGTGTGCGGGTTGCGTTTCTGTGTCTAGGTTAGGAGACCATCTGTAATAAAACAATGAAAATATGCAACTCACAACAATGGATGTATGTTCTGAATAGGCTCACTTGGTTGCCTGCATCTCATCACTTTTGAAAAAGATGTGGCAGACAAAACTAATAGTATGGGCAACAAATTAATAAGCAAGAGCTTATTAATCAAAAATGGAAAACAGGTAACATGAGTGGTGAGCTGGCTTTTGGGAGTAGGAACCAAGGTGACATGACTTTATCTAACACAGTTCCAAGTACACACTTGGCCACTGCTGTGGATGAGCATTAGTGTAAACAGATAAATGCTGTCACTGAGAGTCAGAGTTGTCCCTGAGCTTCCTAGTAACACGGGAAAGAGGAACTATCTAACGTCTAGATACTTGCATGCCAGTATTGAAGTTGTGACTGGATTTGCTTGAGGAAGAACGGAGAGGAAGAATGCTCACCACCTTCCCAACTCTACATTATTTTCAGTCCCAAAAGAGTAGAAAGTGAGTCTCATTGAAATTCTGCCCCAGTCCTCAACAGAGCTTGTATGAAATGCATATTTGATGCATGAACATGATAATGACATTATTAAAAAAACAGAGATTCTGATGGGGATGTGTCTGGAGAAGTAGATGGGCTGCCTAAGCCAATGTTGAATCCTCAGCACCCCATAAAGCTGGACGTGGTAATGCATGCCTGTAATCACCAAAGGCATGAGGTAGATGTAGGTAGAACAGAAGTCTAAGATCGTCGTTGGCTACATAGTGAGTTCCAGACCAGGCCAGGAAACATGAGACCCTATCTTTAGGGGTTTTTTTTTTATTATTATTCCTTGCTGTATCTGAAACCTGATTCCATTTGATTCCATTTCTTCCTTTCTTATCCCATCAATAATTT
>NW_004949173.1:3044-4179 GCF_000317375.1 Microtus ochrogaster | reverse complement strand
CCCCGTTACTCTCTGAGCACAACCCAGGAGAGGGTAGAGGCAGAGCCTTTTTCCATATTTTTCCTGTCCTTAGGGGAAGTCCTGCCTCTTCCAGCCTCAAATGGGTCATTCGCACCTCTTCAGCTCCTGTGTTCCCAGGCTCTTCAGCCTGTCTCTCTCAGAGTATCGCCCACCGATTTTCCACCTTCCACTGGAAAACACACATCTGTGTCTTGGGATTTCCCTTTCCTTGAAGCCTGCAGAGTGGAAAGACAGCCTATCATGTTCAAAATGGGACAAACACAGCTTCCCACCAGTGGCCTCCTTGCCGGTCACATCAGCTCCCGACGGTCCCAAGGAACCTTCGAGAATTTCTGTGCACATCCACAAAAACACAAACACAATCTTCATCCCTACCTCTGTAACCCAAAAGGTAATAGCATCCTAGGCGTTAAAAAAGAAAATATCACAAAAGGCCACTAAACCCTCCAAATTCCCCATCCGCATACCTCTCCATTTATGTCTCCCACTTGTGGGTTTAATTCCCCTAGGAGCAAATAAAATTAGGCACTTCGTGGGAATTATAATATAGATATGGCTGTGTTATTGGGTTCCTAGTAAATCATGCAAAACTTCACATTTCTGTTGCCCTTTTCCTGTGTGCAGTGCTTGGGGTGATATGTGCCTTAGCCATCGCAGGACTGGTGGCCCTTGTCACTGAGAAGGCAGTGGCAGCATCGTGAGCCCAGTAGCACACATTTACATGAGAACGAGGTTCTCTGAGCACCAAGGAGAAGGGTAGACCTCAGAGCAGACTCCCACAGACACCCCCAAACAGCCACCAGATAGCCCAGTCTCTCCTGCCTTGGAGACCTACAGAGCCAGTTCCTGTGAGCACACACAGGCAGCTTTCCTGGGATGTGGTGAGGTCATGCAGGCACTGCCTGATGGTTGCAGCACTACCTACCTTTTGAAGGACAGTCCTTCATCAAAGATCTCAAGGATTACAGCCCTGGGCCCAGACCCAGCCTGTTGCCTGCCTTCATGCCTTGCAAACTGAGACTGGAATTTACATTTCAAAATGACTTTCCAAAGTTACAAAGAATGCCTAGCAGTGGTGGCGCACGCCTTTAATCCCAGCACTTGGAAGGCAGAG
>NW_004949173.1:0-1129 GCF_000317375.1 Microtus ochrogaster | reverse complement strand
GCTCCTGGATCCCCTTTCAAAGGCATGCTTCCAGCAACCTAGGGACTTCCACCAAGCCGCACCTCCAAAGCATCAATCTATGTAGGGAGGGGTGTGGAGACATAGGACGATGAGTCCTTAGCACAAACCTTCAAGATGCATTCACCAACTGAAATGCAGCAGAAAAAAAAATGGTTTTAGTTCCCCAATGCACATCAAAATAGTTCACCTCACCTTAAACTCTCTCTGTCTGACTAGCCAAGGGGAGGGGCGAACTATGTTTCCTAAATGGAATCTGACAGAGAAGTCTCCTCCTATCTAAAATGAATGAGAGAGTTAATTGGAATTATTAGCTCACAGACCCTCTGGCAGCCTGTACAAATTATCAGCTGTAGAAAGGCGCTAGGGTTGGGGCTGTACCTCAGGTCTCCCATCTGAAGATCCCCCCCCAGTCCATCTGACCCCAGCTCTCTGCAGGGTGGCAGGGTGCCCCAGTGGAGAATGCAGGCTAGCTACCTGGCAGGCTTCCTCTCTTGAGACATATTCTTGTCTCTTTCCTACCCAAATCTGGCAGCCAGACAAACGAAGGCAGAAGAGTAACCTATGCCCAGCAAGGGCCTGTTGAGCAGGAGGCCGATTCACAGATCTTGTGGGAATCGTGTCTGATCTGGCAAACAACCCCAGCTTTTAGACATCGCCTCCTTCCCGACAACACGGCAGCTGTGGATCGTCCCACCTGAGGAGAAGCAGGCTCAGAACTTGACACGCACAGCTCCTAATTCTGGAAGGGTGGCGAGAGAAGGCTGTGAGAGACAGTTCTATGGAGGGCCTCCGAAGGAGAGCATGCTGCCGCCCCAAGTCAAGCTGGACACTGAAGATCAGCAGGTCCATTTTCTCAAAGGAGCCATTGAGATGACAAACCCAGCAGGTTATGGCATTGGAACACCGAATCCCCTCCCTCAGCTGTCTCTTCCAGTAGCACAATCCCGAGTTTCTTTACTGCAATTCCTTAGGGTGAAGTCTTGCCCCTCTTCTCCCAGAATTCCACTGACCAACGTTCCTTCCACACTGGGATGTTGCTGAATTTGAGCGCACCCTGGCGGCAAAGAAGGGAAAGGCAGGAGGACTATGTTTCTGCCTCAGTAGTCCA
>NW_004949172.1:1904491-1907425 GCF_000317375.1 Microtus ochrogaster | reverse complement strand
ACCCGCTCCTGACATCCTATCGCTGATATGGATGTACACCATGAGGACTCAAGTTCAGCTGACTGTTTCTTATGTATATAAGTGTTGGGTCCTGGGACTGCACAAATACCAGGGAGTAGAACACAAAGTCTAAAAACAGAAGCAACTTGGTTCGGTGGCACGATTTGGGAAAAAAATTCTGACTAGTCAGGAACAGAGAGAGTAATTTGGCTCTGTAGCCCTCCCTAAAGGGAACTACAGGTTTCCTTTTATGATCTGAGGTCACACACAGGGTAGAAAGTACATTTTGAGATTTAAAGCAACATAGTGCCATAGTATCCTGGTAGTGTGGACTGGAGCTGAAGCTAGGTATTTCTGGGATGTTGACTTGAACCTGAACTAGGGAATTTATGACACTCCAGGCACCTCTGAGACCCAAAGAGATTCTGGAGTTTACAACTTCTAATTACAGGTGTTAGTTCAAAATGTTTACACAGTTGTGAGTTAGTTTGAATTGCCTTTCCCCTGCCTCATAGAAATAAAATTAAAGCCCTTTGTGACTCCTGCATTCCCTGAAAATTTTGGTGGGAGAGAGAGAGAGAGAGAGAGAGAGAGAGAGAGAGAGAGAGAGAGAGAGAACAACATGAAAAAAGAATAAAAAAGTAAATCATCAGGAGAAAGTGTGAGTTTTTTTCCCTAACCCTCAGGCAGAAAAATCTTAGCTGTGAACATCCCTTTGAACCCTGTACTGTCTGGAGGCTGGTCCTCCAGGCTGCAATAAATGGACTCTGCATAGGGTCTGAATTCTGTGTCTGTGGACTTGCCTAATGTGTGTAGTTCATGTAAGCAGAAGCACATAACTGTGATCTTTGGTGTCTGGTGTCTTTTATTTCACACAATATATTCTGAGTCCCTGTGCTTTGCAGACAAGGTCACATCATCCAAGGGCTTTTATTATGATTTTTCTCAGCAAAAACACAACACCTTCTTTCATGTGTTCTGCCAGCAGAAGATGTGCTTCAGATTTAGGGTGGGTCTTCCTGCTTCTAATAATTTAATAGAAAATCCCTCACAGGATGCCAGCAGCCTGGGTTTTAGTTGATACCTGATACAGTCAAGTTAGCCCTCAAGAGCAGCCATGACAGTTCCCAGTCCCCTGACCTCCTGGCTATTCTTACATGTGACCTCTTGATTATCTGTTAACTAAGGTTTTCTCAGAAGGGCTTCTTGCTGCAAACTTCATCATATTCATGACAGGCCTGTGAAGGGACAACCTGTTGCCTTGTTCCCTGCTCCACTGTGAAAACCTGAAGAGCAGGTGGCTGATGCCAGGTGTTTAATACTGTGGAACAGTAACCAGTAAGTAAATAAATCGCTCGATAAAGTGGCACAATGTGCCACTCCATAAACTTGCCCACTGTGCAGCCTGAACTTGTTTATATAATCTCTGTCACTCTCCTCAGATGACCACAGTAAATTATTTTCCTCAAAGTGTGCAAGTTGATACCAGTTCTCTAAGTCATCTGTGTTTGCTGTCTTGCCACCTTCTGACAGAATTGTCTGGGAGCCGCACTTTGAGTGGTGTCCCCTGAAAATGAGCTTCTACACACCGCACTGCTGGAACAAGCAGGTGCTTATGAAAAGGTCATTTATTTAACATCATCAACTAGGATAGACTCTGAACATGAGAGTCAGAGTTTAGATCAGAGAGATACAGATGCACAAGAGGTCATACTATTATCAGTGCCTGAAGAATAATTGACACAGTAAGGTTTCAGAAATACAGGCAATCCTAGAATGGTACCAACCATGTGAGAGTCAGCCAGAGGGACAATGTAGGTGACACCTAGATCTCTGTGATGTACCTCTTGTTCCCAGGGCCTTTTCTGAACACAGTCCTTTTCCATTGTGCCATGGCCAAATGGTGTCTGCTCCATAATATTTGGTGAGCTCTTTAATTTCTAGGATCCCAAATTTGTACATTCAGTAAGTTCATCGAGTGAAAGATTCGCTATCATCAGTTCTTTCTATATCTAAGGATAGAGATTCCTTCATGGGCCAGGAATCAGTGTGGGTGGATTCTGGGAAGAGACCAGTGGTCTAGAGCATAGAGACAAGAAAGTCCTCAGAGGTCAGAATTCCAGAGAAGTAGAGATCATATTATCCTCTCCGTGCTTCTGAGTGCCGGTAACTCAATGGGTTACCGGCAGCATCCATAGTGACTGAGGAAAAGGAGAGTGCTAAAGCATGCTCAGATGGAAAAGTGTGTGCACAGCTGCATGGAGCCCTGGGTCT
The DNA here is from genome assembly GCF_000317375.1 of Microtus ochrogaster. Classification (NCBI taxonomy): domain Eukaryota; kingdom Metazoa; phylum Chordata; class Mammalia; order Rodentia; family Cricetidae; genus Microtus; species Microtus ochrogaster. The sequence goes on along the minus strand of NW_004949172.1, from coordinate 1,905,151 downwards.
GAGCCATGGAATCACATAAAGGTACTGTACTAGAGCAAGCTTGATATATTATAATTTGGAAGGTTGAGGCAGGCGTCCGTGAGTTCAAGGTTATCCTCAGTTCCTTACGTGGAGGCCAGCCTGGAACACATGAAACTGAAACTCTATCTGAAAAAAAATGAACAAATTAATTTTTTTCTCAAGGAAAATACATTGTTTACTTGTTTACGGTAGTCTCAAATAGCATTTCTGGTTCTGGTTTGTCCAAGCTCACATCCCTAGACTCCTATCTTACATTCCAATTGTATGGAAGTCTTTGGAATATCAGGATGAGACCAAAATATACCACAACAGCCTAGAAGCCTGCTAATGTTGGCACAGAGGGCATTTCTCCATCAAGATCCTGGGTGGTCAGGACGGCAGGACTGTTTCTGCAACGCTACAGGGCAGGGGCTGGCATTGCATACAGGGTCTTTTCAAAATCCACAATGGGAACATGGCTTGCTCCCTGTAGATGACTGCTGATGGATGTATCCTCCAGAAGACCTCTGGGCAAACAGGCATTCCCTTACTGCTGCTGGGATGAGTTGGATTTGAGCTCTAGGGCTACCCTTGGATCCACTCCTGCATTAGTCTCTCACTTACTGGGATTACAGGTGGGATCCATCATACCTGGCTTCC
>NW_004949172.1:1902459-1904161 GCF_000317375.1 Microtus ochrogaster | reverse complement strand
CAGGTCCTTCTGTCTATGTGTTGCTTTCATTGGTTATTGAATAAAGAAACTGCCTTGGCCTGTTGATGGAGCAGAACTTCAGTAGACAGGGAGGACTATAATGAATGCTGGGAAGAAGGGCAGAGTCAGGGGATGCCATGGATCTTCAGACAGAGGCAAATGTGCTGAAACTTTGCTGGTAGGCCACGACCCTATGGTGATATGCAGATTAATAGAAATGGGTTAAACTAAGATGTAAGTGTTAGCCAATAAGAAACTAGAGTTAATGAATACAGTTTCTGTGTGATTATTTGGGGGCTGGGCAGCTGGGACAAAAAGCGGCTTCTTCCCTTGCAACAATGATAAAAGATAAAGTAAATATAAATATTGTAACTGTATTCTTGCTTGATACCTGTTTTGTTACATTTAATTTTACTATGTTAAAGTTAACACTTTCTTTTTTATTTAAACAGGAAAGGGGAGATGATGTGGGCATCCCCTCTGTGTGCTCTAATTACCATTAATGAGTAAAAAACTGCCTTGGCTTGTTGATAGGGTAGAACTTAGGTAGGCAGGGAAGACAGAACTGAATGCTGGGAGAAGGAAAGAGTCAGAGAGCAGCCATGGGGCTGCCAGAGACAGATGCTGGGAATTTTACCCAGTAAGCCACAGCCTCATGGTGATACACAGATTAATATAAATGGGTTAAATTAAGATGTAAGAGTTAGCCAAAAGAAGCAAGAGCTAATGAGTCAAGCAGTGATTTAATTAATACAGTTTCTTTGTAATTATTTTGGTTTTGGGCAGACAGGACGGACAAGGGGCCCCCTCCCCCAACAACTCTGGGTATTCCGGAGCTCCCTCTGTAGACCATGCTTGTAGAGACATTTCACTTGTATCTTAATAAATAAATCTTCCTGAGGATCAGAAAAGTAAAACGGCTACACTGGCTAGCCTTACAGTCCAGGCAGTAATAAAACACATCTTTAATCACAGTAGACACACTAGCTTGCCGTAGAAACCAGGCAGTCATGGTACATGCTTTTAATCCAAGAAGGAGTGAGGATTAGAAGAAGGGAGGAGACAGGTCTCAGGCTCAGTCTCATTCTGAGATTCCTAGAGACAAGATCACCATTTCAGATTGAGGTAGAGGTAAGAGTCAGTGGCTGACTGCTTTGCTCTTCAGATCTTCAGGTTTAACCCAAATTTTAGTCTCTGAGTTTTTATTAATCATGGTTCACAGGCTGGACTCAAACCCACAGAGATCCACCAACCTCTGCCTCCGGAATTCTGGGATTAAAGGTGTGCACCACTGCCCCTGTGGTTTCATAATCCTTTGCCAGTCTATTTCATCTGTGGTTTGCACTGAGTAGTTTCTATCATCTTGTCTGTGAGTTCATTCACTTATCTTTCATCGACAGTATATTTTTGAGCCCAATTTAGTATTTATTTATTTATTTATTTATTTATTTATTTATTTTTTTGGATTCTGTAATGTTTAGTTCTGCAATTTCCATTACAAGATACTAACCTCCCATTCTTTTCAAGCTGCCTAACACCAGCAGAAATTAAGGAGTTTTCTTCTTTAAAGATTTACTTTTCATGAAGTGCCTTCAGAGGCTGGGAGAGAACAGAAGATATTGGAACTGGACTTACAGGCAGTTGTGAGCCATGATGTGGGTGCTGGGAACCCATCCTGTGTCCTCTGCAAGAGTAGCCAGAG
>NW_004949172.1:1881498-1882036 GCF_000317375.1 Microtus ochrogaster | reverse complement strand
AATCTGAGAGGAAAGGTCTGAGAGTTCATGTTGTAATGTAAGCACTTGCTTGAGACCTCCTATTTGCACCTTAAGGGCAGCTTTTGTATTAAATAATTCCTGAACCAAAGGAGTGGGTAAAGGCATGCTATGGGGGGAGGGGGGTCAGAGCATAGGGCGGCGGCTGCGGAGTCCTCTTTGGCTGACTAAGGAAGACACGGGGAACCCTCTCTCCTCTACCATGCTTTCCTTCCTTATATCTAGCCGCTTCTAACTCATTTTGGACTCTGAATCCAAGAGCTCCCCCGAACTCTGAATCCAGCCATCCGAGTCCTGCTGGCTAGGTTTGGTTTCATTTTTAAAAGTAACCAGCGATGGATAAATGCCGTTAGGCAATTTTTGACTCTTATCTCCAGCTGGCACGGTTTCCTCTTGGGGGCCTGCCATGGGATTAATAGGCCCTGAGGAGGGGTCCTCAGGGATACTAATAATAACTGAAGGGCACGGGGAAGGACACCCCTTCTCGTTGTCTTTACAAGATGGCAGGTGGGATGCCTCT
>NW_004949172.1:1878123-1879378 GCF_000317375.1 Microtus ochrogaster | reverse complement strand
TCACCTCAATGAAAGACATTGACCAGCACATACAGTTACAAAACAAATCTGGAGGAGAAATTACATTTTCAAACAATATTGCTGATAGATTGGATATGACTATGCCAAAGAAGGAACACTGATTCATTTATGTTACCATATACAAACATTGACTCACAATGAATCACAAACCAAAATGGAAATCCAAAGTATAAAACTTCTAGAAGTGTCCAACATTTGCAGTTGTGTATAGGGAAGGCATTCAGTTTTGTCGCTGGTGGATAATCCATGAAAAAAATGGTAAATGAAACTTTACATATTAAAAAAAAACTTTGACTAGTGTGGGACAATTGTGTGTATTCTGTCAATCATGTTTTAAATAAACGCTGATTGGCCAGGCAGGAAGTATAAGTGGGTCAACTGTGGGACTGTAACATGAACGGGCCAAGCCTGCTTGTTTGTGTTTCTGTCCTGCCCGGTAACCCACAGCCGTTTATCCCCGAAGAAAATCACACATAGGTCTCCATAAATGATAAGCTGATTGGCCCCTTAGCTCTAGCCTCTCACTGGCTAATTCTCACATCTTGATTAACCCATTTTTCTGATCTATGTTAGCCATGTGGTTCAATACCTTTTTTCAGTGGGGCAGATCACATCCTGCTGCTTCGGTGGTCTGAGCAGGAGTGGGAGGAATCAACTTTCTCCTTCCTAGAATTCTCCTGTTCTCATTACATCATTTCTACTTCCTGTTTGGTTTCCCCGCCTATATTTCCTGCCTAGCCAATCAGCGTTTATTTATAACATGATTGACAGAATACACACAATTCTCCTGCACCATGGGACCCTCACCCCTTATTCTCAAAGGGGCAAGAAGAAATTTCCTAGCAGAATGTTTTCCCAGGAAGATAGTGGCCTTCCTCTCTCCCACCCAGGAGATTCTGAGCACAAGGTCACTTAGCTCAGCCCAGCCACCCACCTGGTACAGGCTGATAAAGATGGTCTAACTCAAGAACAGTGGCCTTGCTCTAAAAACAAGGAAAAAGCTAACTTAACAGAATGGGAGGGAGCAAAAGTCCTTGTACCCGTCCCAAAGCATCTTCAAAGATTCTCTTTGTAGTTGTGCCTTTAAAAGCTTACCCCACAGAGGAGATACAACTCCTCTCTACCTTGTTGTAACGCGGATGGAGATGAGTTCCAAACATGTTTGTATTATGCTGATTAAACCTTGCTTATTACAGTCTGGGCCTCTCTGGTGGTCTCTCTCTGGGGGTCATAA
>NW_004949172.1:1873696-1874582 GCF_000317375.1 Microtus ochrogaster | reverse complement strand
TAATAAAACAATGACTACATACTGTTTGGGTTACAAGTTCAGGATTTTCTGTTTTTGCTGAAACTCAAAGGTATAAGTCTATTTTTCCTGTTTTGTAAATATCTGTTATTTGCTATTTCTATAATATGGATTTTAATATGGGCCTAAAAGTTTCAAATTAACTTCTTTTCCTAGTTTAAATTTGTCTCAACAGGTTTCTCCTTGGTTGGTGGACACAAACAAACATTATTTCCTAACTACAACCTGCTCCAAATGACTGTGGACCATGGACTTGCTAAATAAAAGAGATGTGGACAAGTCTAGCCAATATAAATGCTCCCTGGCTCTTCAACAAACTCCACGAACCAAATGTTCCTAAAATTTTCTCTTTTTGACTAGCATTTCACCTTTGTTAACACTTGACAATGATACCCCAAAGTCAGCTGTAAGCAGTTAAAAGCATATATCATCCAATAATCCTGGTTAAAATGCTAAGTCAAAAGAAACATAAAAAGACTGTGATTTTAAGAGACAATTTGGCCAAAGTTAGCAAAACCAGCTCATGACTGAGCTGATTCTTAGGACCAAGAGGAGTGGGGAATGTGGGACCCTCACCCCTTACTCTCAAAGGGGCAAGAAGAAATTTCCTAGCAGAATGCTTTCCCAGGAAGATAGTGGTCTTCCCCTCTCCCACCCAGGAGATTCTGAGCACAAGGTCACTTAGCTCAGCTCAGCCAGTCACCTGGTACAGGCTGATAAAGATAGCCTAACTCAAGAACAGTGGCCTTGCTCTAAAAACAAGGAAAAAGCTAACTTAACAGAATGGGAGGGAGCAAAAGTCCTTGTACTGGTCCCAAAGCATCTTCAAAGATTCTCTTTGTAGTTGTGCCTTTAAAAGCTTACCCCA
>NW_004949172.1:1871734-1872831 GCF_000317375.1 Microtus ochrogaster | reverse complement strand
CACTTGGTGCATGGCCCACTCTTTTAAGGATTTATTTGGACATAGGGTCTTGCTGAGTTACTTAGGCAATGGTTGATGCTTAATCTCAGCTTCCCTAATGCAGAGATGAGAGGCAAGGGTGGCCATGCAGCTCCTTATACCTCCCTTTCTTAATAAGACTTCAGTTCTCTTTACTGGAGAGAGATATGGAGTGAGAGAGGGGAAGCTGCATCCTTATTGTGAAGGTCAGCTCATGCCTGTCTAATGTTGGCAGCAGAGTTATAGTTCAGTGATTCAGGAAGGAGAAAGGTCAGAAAACCACGGTGATTTCAAGCATTGCATCTGTACTTTTCTGACCTTGGCAATGTGCCACAATAGACTTTAACAACCCTGGGACCTTTGTCCTGCCAAGTGGGTTTATCTGGCACTGAACTTGCATCATTATTCTAATGCAGGATTCCCTGTGGGAGCCATGAACTGCATTTCATGCAGTAGCTGTCATAATCTTCACATTTTGGGGGAGATATATTGCCTTGACCTACTAATAGAAGTACATAAGTGTTAAGAACTTCTTTCATAGGCCACACAGTGGATTAGAACATCAGCCTGGGATACAGAGAGAGACCTTGTTTAAGACAAACAAACAAAGAGACCTACATCCAAATGTATTTGATGTAGGACTCCACAGGTGTTGCGGGAGCTCCTTCTGCTCCTTCAGCCAATAGCGGCTGAGATACCAGCCCATTGGGGGTGTGGTCTCTCTCCCTTTAAAAAAGTGGCCACTTCAGCGACTAGGCTCCTTTCCTGACTGTGCAGAGGGCTGTTGTCTGGGACGGTGATCTGTAATGTTTCCCCTTTAAGTAAATAACCATTCTATTAAACATAATTCCAAACTGGTGTTGAAATGATTGTGACTTACGCCTTCACATACTGTATGTTATGAATACTATTGGTTAATAAAGGACTGTCTTGGGCCTTCGCAGGGCAGACTAGAAGTATGCAGGGTAAAATAAACTGACTGCTGGGAGAAAAGAAGGTGCAGTCAAGAGAAATCATGTAGCTTATGCCAGAGACAGACATGAAAGAACCTTGCCAGTAAGCCATAGTCATGTGGCAAT
>NW_004949172.1:1869406-1869923 GCF_000317375.1 Microtus ochrogaster | reverse complement strand
CTGCAGAGACACACAGAGACACACACAAGACCATGCAAACATCTTCTCTTTCTTAAATGTGAATACATTTACATATGAATCTAAGATCATACAGATAGGCCTCCACAATGTAAGAATATTCATGCAAACGGACCCCCCCAGATATGTAAGAATAGACTAGAAAGCACATCTAGACTCTAACACAGAAACATAAAGCTGCATTTTCATAGTAGAAATGACTTTTTCTATATAAAGCACACAGTAAACATGCACAGGTGACGGGGAGAGTCTTCTATTTTGTGTTAATTTCATTGGTTAAATAAAGAAACTGCCTTTACCCTTTGATAGGTCAGAAAATTAGGTAGGCTGAGTAAACAGAACAGAATTCTGGGAGAAAGAAGCCGAGTCAGTCAGTTGCCATGATTCTCCCACTCCAGACAGAGGCAGGTTAAGATCTTTCCTGGTAAACCAGCTTGTGGTGCTACACAGACTAATAGAAATGGGTTAGATCAATATGTAAGAGCTAGCCAATAAGAGG
>NW_004949172.1:1866855-1868336 GCF_000317375.1 Microtus ochrogaster | reverse complement strand
ATAAATCTCAATTGGTATGGTGTGTGGAGCAGAGATATACCGATCCTGATGTTGCTGCTGAGAATCCAGAAAAGCCAGAGTGAGACTCACTGGGCCTATGTTCCTTATCCACCAATTTTACATCCTGCTGTTTGGTAAGGAAAAGAAATTGTTGTCACAGTCAGTGTTAGATTGACCCGCCACACAAGAGTTCCTGATTACTTGAAAATTTTCTCATGTTGGGTATGGTAAAGGAATTCCTGTATGTTTTGCAAAGAATATTTCTTTGGAGGGATGTCTTGGCGTGTTTCTAAAATTAATGATGGGAAATGATAAACAAAATACTTATTATACAAAGTTACTCTTTCCTCAAGATATTGGGTAAATGATACTTTACCTTCTCAGTGATTTCCTCCATGCAAGGAGGAGCTGATAGAGTCTAACAGAACTGTGTTGTGAAGAGAATGTCCTGGTATTATCCCATTAAAATACAATATCACAGGGACTTCACAGTACACTCTTGACTGCTCTGGAAATCATGAAGACTATATTGACTCTTATCCTTTGTCTACAGCAGAATCCTGAGACCAAGGACTGTCAGCTGGAATTTGGTATTCCAGAACAGAATTTCCACAGACTTGTGCTTGGAAAATGGCTGCTGCCATGGGAAAAGTGACTGCACAATTCTGTTCTTCTGGTTGCCCCTGAAAGGAACTGTTTTGGTTTATGTAAAAATGACTTATGTCCTTTTGATGGGGGAGATAAAACTCTCTTTCTTTGTTTTTTGTTTAATTTGTCATATTCTGATTATATATTAACTAATTTTATTTCTCAAGCAGATGATCATACCCACCTATGTTAAAACAACCTTCTTTTGTAATATTGCCTGTGCATGCAAAAGAGCCATGGATTGATGACAAAGAATTGCAAGTAGCAGAAGAAATCAAGAAAGCTGTAAATAGACAGACACGTGTTGCTGGATTAGTTACAGCAGGAACCTCAGCTCTTGTTGTTATGCTTGCTACCACTGCGGTTGCTTCAGTGGCTTTTTCTCAGTCTTTTCAAAATATGGGGTTTGTTAATCAATTATCTAAGAATGTTTCTATGGCATTGGAGACACAAGCAGATACAGATGTAAAAATGGAACATACATTGAATCCCTTTTATGATGTGCTACAATGTTTGGGAGATGAGCTCCAGAGCTTAAAACCAGAGCACAGCTGAAGTGTCATGCTAATTATGAATGAATATGTGTTACAGCTTCTGTGTATAATGATAGTGTTATTGGTTGGGAGAGAGTTACAGTGCATCTACAGGGAATCTGGCATGATTCTATTGAATCCTTAGATTTGGCTAAATTACATCAAGAAATTTTGTATATGAAATAGACTAAATTGGATTTTGATGCAGCAAAAGCAGCTGAAAATATTTTTGGAACATTTTTTTTTCTAGGTTTCTTTAGTTTTTTTTTTTTTTTTATTGAGAAAAGGAAAATAAGTTTC
>NW_004949172.1:1863709-1865954 GCF_000317375.1 Microtus ochrogaster | reverse complement strand
TGACCCTTATTTATGGCTAGAAACCAATTATGAGTGAGTACATCCCATGTTCATTTTTTTGGGTCTGGGTTACCTCACTCAGGATAGTGTTTTCTATTTCCATTTTTGGAACATTTTTAAATGGCTGTTCTATCATGGTCAACATTTAACTCACGTCTTAGTAGTATTACAATCATTGGGGCTTGTGGGTTTTTTTGGCAAAATTTGAATACGTATAGTTTTTGAGGTGATTATGAACTCACTGTAAAAAATGGGCTTGAAACATCATGAAGTTAAACTCCACACATATCCCTAAAAACTTGTTACCAGAGACTTGCAGTCAGAGATGGGTGAGTTTTCTTTGCCTCCTTTCAACTTAAGACAGAAGATGAATCATTGGGATTCATGCTTGCATGATGGGTAAGATTGGAGAAAGGAACCACCAAGGCAGACACAGTCTTCCAAGGAACTCTGAGGGTTCTTTAAAAAATAAATTAAAAAGGAGGAATGTGTGGGAGTTCGCGTGTGACTCAGTCTCCATCTGGGGTCACTTCTAACTTAAAGAATCATTTGAGTTCAAGCTTGCCTGCTCTGCTTTTTCCAGGAAACTTGAGGCCTGTGGTAATGCCTGTGTTATCCCATAGAAAGAGCACTTTTGTCCAGATGGAAGAGCACATTTTTCTGCTAAGATTTTGGCTGGTGTATGCCAGCTGGAGGCATGCCTTGTTAAAAATAGGTGCTGCTTAGTTGGATGAGATAATGTACCTGCTTGAGCCTCCTCCCAAGGACACTGTAGGGAGGTCATTAGCTGATGGTACTGCCCTCTGTTCTGCCTTTTCCTCTCATTAGTACGTGTGCTCGGTGAGAAATAGACTCGGGGCTGTTTAGTACTTCCCTTCAGTCCTCCCTGTCTGTCCTATGTTTCTGTCTTCATTTCTCTTCACCTAACATTTCCTCAGTCTCAGCGGCCCCTCCCAGGGTGCCCCAAGCTGATTTCTATCAGAGTGGGTGCTGACAGTTGTTGGCCACTCCCTCATCTCAGACAGTTATTTCTAATCCCCATGAGTAGCTTTCACTCTGCAGGTTAAGAAGTTTATTACTTGTCTTTTTGGGGATAGGGTCTCATTAGCCCAGGCTGTCCAGCACTTACTATGTAGCCACCATGCCTGGGCTAATCCTTGCTGATGATCAGACCCAGGACTTCTTGTGTGCTAAGCAGGTACTCTCTCAACTGAGCTGTGTCCCTAGCTTAATATCAATGTATTGTCACTATCCCTGTCTCTTTGTTGTTTATCCACTCATGGAACCCATAGAATGCTCTCTCCTCACCTCTCACTGTCCTTTGTCTGTCTGTCTGTCTGCCTCCCATTCTCCATTAGCAGGCTCTGAGCCAGACCGATCAGGTGTGACACCCGACTTTACTTCTGGACTACAGTGGCCCAGAGCAGGGTATCAGCCACTCTGTGCTTTACTGTGTCCACCGAGAAATGTCAGAGGACAGCAGCACCTTAGGTATTTTCCTCACTTGAAAGATTAGTTCTTTGAGATTTTCATTCTGTGCAATTTGATCACATTCATACCCCTGAGCCAGCTCCTCCTAGAACCAAGGCCCTTCTCTAACCACCCAAGTCTGTGTCCTCTTTCTTCTTTTTAAAAAACTTTCAAGTCCAGTTGGGGCAGCAACACCATCAGGTCAGTAAATGACTAAGTAGATTATTCTGTGAAAAGATGTGATGCTTTCTCATCATGCTCTCTGGGCATGAAATGAGAACCTGCCCTGCCCAGTAAGAGGAAGATCGTCGGTTCATAAAAGTTCATGGTGGCATCTTGCCAGCTCATGAGTGTGTAAAGGTCTAGTGTACCTCTGGTCCTTCCCCATGGGGTCAGAGGAGTTTGTGTGTGCCAGTTTCTGGAAGCACTGACTTTTGGACTCAGACACAGCATACCTCTCTCTAGCCTTGTATTCTCCAGCCACACCCTAATCAGGACTGTCAGGAACGGGTTTGTTTACCACAGCAAGCTGCTGTTTGCTCATTTTAATAGAGAAAGTGTGAATGCATTGGCCACACAACCAGGAGTTAGGGCCCTAGTCCCACTAAGAAGGACAGGATGCTGGCTCATCTTGATGAAGGAAACCCTTCCTGCTAGTCCACAGTTACACATTGGAAGCAGCTCAGTTCCTTGAGCTCAGAGGATTGAGGAAGGACATAGATGCAGAGGAGAGAAGAAAGGTGGGGCTTTGGTGGGAGGAGGATGGAGAGAAAAA
>NW_004949172.1:1860128-1863241 GCF_000317375.1 Microtus ochrogaster | reverse complement strand
TTGTGCCAGGGGGCATCTCTTGCAGGCAGTCATTACTGTACTTCACAGGGCTCATAGCTGGGTGAGACTGATGGTTGCTCTTCTCCTCCAGTAGCACCCATAGCACCTTCTAGCACTGTGAACACTAGTAAGTCTGGGTGAGGTTTCCAGATGAGAACCACCTATATTGCTCCATGTTCTTCTGCACCGTGAGAATGTGGTGTCGACAAAACAGATTTACCATCATGCTGTGAAAAGCAACCAACAGCATTGGAAATAGACTCTGATGTTTTGGGTGGGACAGTCTATGGGACTCATTGGGCCAGCTCAATGAGATGTAGCGTCTTGGTCTGAGGGTTTTAAGGGTGGCGTATGATGCCTCTTTTGGTGTTGTCTTCCGCCTTATATGGCAATGTCCTAAATTCCTTTAATCCATGTATATATTTTAGGACACTTCCACAGTAGTAGGATTCTATGTGGCTTTTCAAAAGACCTTCAGTGTTAGTTATCCTTCCTCTCATTCCCCTCTCCTCTGTGCTGTCACCCCTTCCCCATTTAATCCTCTTGTTCTAATTCCCACTTACTTCTTATAGCACCATGTGCTATGCCCCCATCCCTGAAAGATCACCCACCTTGTCCCTTACCAGCTACTTAACCTCTGTTGGTGTTCTAAACAAAACACCCATATTGAAAGCGTAAAAGCCACATAGAAGAGAAAACATGCATTGTCTTTCTGGGCCTGCATTACCTTGCCTGGATGATCATTTCTGGATCCATATACTTACCTCAATATTTCATAATTTTATTCTTCTCTAGAGCCAAATACTATTTTGTTGTAAATGAACCACATTTTCCTTATCCACTCATCACTCAAAGGGCATCTTGGCTATTTCCCACTACTGAATGCTATGAATAAAGCAGCAATGGACATGATGAGCAAGTATCTCTGTAGTAAGATGCTGTGTCCTGCGGACATGCCCAAGAGTGGTGGAGGTGGAGTCTTGTGGCAGATCCACTTTCAGCTTGTTGAGGAACCTCCGCAATGATTTCCATAGTAGCTGTACCAGTTTGCACTCCCATCAGCCGTGAGTAGTCTACCTCATGTCCTGAATCCTTGTCATCATCTGCTCTCATCTGCTTTAATAATCTCGACAGATGCTTGTGTTACTATGGGTGTTATTGGCCCCTTGGCTTGTGATTTTTTCCTTCTAGTATTTTCTGTAAAGTTGGGTTTGTGGCAATGTATTGTTTAAGTCTGTTTTTGTCCTGGAATATCTTGTTTTCTTCATCGATGGTGAATGCAAGCTTTGCTGGGTATAGTAGTCTGGGCTTGCATCCATGTTCTCTTAGTGTCTGCAGCACATTGATCCAAGACCTTCTGGCTTTCATGGTTTCCATTGAGAAGTCAGGTGTAATTCTGATATAAAGGTTTCCCTTTATATGTTACTTGACCTTTTTCCTTTGCAGCTCTTAATATCTGTTCTTTATTCTGTATGTTTTGTGTTTTGATTATTATATGGCATAGGGATGCTTTCTTTTGGTCCAGTCTATTTGGTATTCTGTATGCTTCTTGTACCTTCATAGGAATATCCTTCTTTAGTTTGGGAAAGTTTTCTTCTATAATTTTGTTGAATATATTTTCTGGACCTTTGAGCTGTAATTCATCTCCTTCTTCTGCCCCTATTATTCTTAGGTTTGGTCTTTTCATGGTGTCCCAGATTTCCGGGATGTTTTGTGTTAAGAATTTATTGGATATACTGTTTTCTTTGATCAATGAGGTTATTTCCTCTATAGTATCTTCAGCGTCTGAGATTCTTTCTTCTAGCTCTTGTATTTTGTTGGTTATACTTGTCTCTGTAGTTCCTGTTCATTTACCCAGATTTTCCGTATCCAGCCATCCCTCAGTTTTTGTTTTCTTCATTGCCTCCATTTCAGTTTTCAAGTCTTGAACTGTTTCCATTACCTGTTTGATTTCTTTTCCTTGGTTTTCTAGGGTATCTTTGAGGGATTTATTCATTTCTTTTAACTTTTTGTTAGTCTTCTCATCCATTTCTTTAAAGGAGTTTTCACATCCTGTTTAAGGGTCTCTATCATTTTTATAATGTATGTTTACAGTTGATTTCTTCCACTTCTTCTGGAATAGGATGTTCAAGTCTTCCTGTTGCATGTTTGTTGTATTCTGGTGTTTTCATGTTGCTTCCACGTTGATGGAGGGATTCTTGCATTGGCGCCTGTCCATCTCTTTCTTCAAATGTGGTCAGGAGAGTCTCAGCGGCTTGGTCCAATCTTTGCTGTGGCTGACTGTGTACTTGAGGGTTTTTCTTGTTCTTCCCTCTCTTAGGTTGCCTCAGTATTGAAGTTGGCTCTCAGATCCCCTCCTCCCTTAAGCAGGCTGTGTGGTGGATCTAAGGAAAGGAGTGATTGGGGCCAAGATGGCATAGGAAAAATAGAGAAAGCCAGAAGCTGGGAAGAAGCCCCGCTGAATGGCCAAAAAGTTTAGGGGTTTGGAGGTTGCCTGTATTTCTTTCCCCGGGTGTCTGGCCAGCCTGGCAGAAACACACTTACCCTTGTGGATCTCCTGGTACTGGATCAGGATCAGGGCCACTTGCTAGTCAAGGACTTCTCAGACAAAAGGGCAGGCTTGGTAGGTGCCTGCTCAGTGGAATAAAGAAACCCCTGCAGCCTTTGCATACACCACTGTGTTCCCAGACCCTCATTCTGGAACAGGCTGAGTTGGGAGATCCTAGGACTCTGCAGATGGAAAGGAGTGCTTGGGGGCAAGCTGGAATGGGATAAGTGGAGAAAGCCTGTAGCCAGGGAGAAGCCCTGCTGAATGGGCAGAAAGTTTAGGGGATTGGAGAGTGCCTGTACTCCATTTCGGGGTTGCCGGGCTGGCTGGGTGGGCACACACTAAACCCTCTGGATGGATCTCCTGCTACTGGATCTGAGCCACTTGCTGGCCAAGGACCTAGCAGACAAAAGGGAGGGCTTGGTAGGTGTCGGTTTGGTGGAACAAAGAAACCCCTGCAGCTGTTGCACTCACCACTGTGTCCCCAGACCCTCAGCCCTGAAGCAGGCTGAGTTGGGGGATCTTAGGACCTCACAGATGGAGAGGATAATTATGTATTTTTAAA
>NW_004949172.1:1842966-1844949 GCF_000317375.1 Microtus ochrogaster | reverse complement strand
AACCCATATTCTTATATCACTGAGACTAATTGATGCTAATTAGATGTTAATTGATGTTATATGGAGTAACCATATTGCTTGAAGCCCATGTCTTTACCATCTCCCTTACAAATAGTTAATGTATGCCATAAGATACTACTGCTTGCTTAACTTATTTTAGATCTTTCATACTTAACAGTTTCCATGTATATTCTTTGTATCCATTTTAGTATTGTGTATTTGCTGATCCTTCAAAGGTAATAACAGGATAAGTCGCTAAAACTCTTAATAAGTCATCACTGACTCTGAGAGATACTGACAATCCTAAATCCTTTGCCTATACCTCATCTCCTTGGTTATCAGTCCTAACAAGTTCCTCAAATGATTCAAAACTTTTTACCACCATCTTTTGTAAAGCCTGAATCTCTTGACCTGTGAATATATTTTATGATTTCATCAAATCAACTAATATCTGTTTCTCATTCTGCACATATGATTCCAAGGTTTTAAATTTTTCCATTAATGATATCTTCTTATCCTTAAAGGTTATTTGAATAGCATATACATTGTCTTCCTGAAGGAATGTTTTGTCTGCTAGCTTATCATAACTTTTTAAACAGATTTTGATTGTTAATTTCAACAGTATGAATCCTTTCAGATAATCTCCCAGTACTCTTTTATAAGGTTTCCTAAGCCATTGACATGGATTGAATTTTGCTTGTCAAAATAAGGTTATCAGCTTTACCAGGCGATCTTATCTGCTTCCAATTTCCAGGAGGATCTATATATGTTTTTCCTTTGAGTTCACCTTTTTATTTAGCTTTTCTGGGATCACAAACTATAGGCTCAATATTCTTTGTTTCTAGCTAGAGTCCACTAATGAGTGAGTACATACCATATTCATCTTTTTGGGTCTGGATTATCTCATTCACGATAGTGTTTTTAATTTTCATCCACTTGCATGCAAAATTCAAGATGTACTCTAATTTGTATATGTTTCATACTTTGTTTATCCATTCTTCCATTGAGGGTCATCTAGGTTGTTTCCAGGTTCTGAATATTACAAATAATGCTGATATGAACATAGTTGAACAAATAATTTCATAGTATGATTGGGCATCTCTTGGGTATATTCCCAAGAGTGGTATTGCTGGATGCTGATGTAGGTTGACTCCCAGTTTCCTGAGGAACCACCACACTGATTACCAAAGTGGTTGCACAAGTTTGCATTCCCACCACCACCTTTACTCAACATCCTCTCCAGCATAGGTTATCATTGGTGTTTGTGATTTTAGCCATTCTGACAGGTGTAAGATGGTATCTCAAAGTTGTTTTGATTTGCATTTTCCTGATTCCTAAGGAACTTGAACATGACCTTAAGTATCTTTTGCCATTTGAACTTCTTCTGTTGTGAATTTTCTGTTCAATTCAGTGCTCCATTTTTTAATTGGGTTATTCAGAATTTTAATGTCTAGTTTCTTGAGTTCTTTATATATTTTGGAGAACAGATCTTTGTCTGATGTGCAGTTGGTTAAGATTTTCTCTCATTCAATAGGATGTTTTTTTGTCTTAATGACAGTGTCTTTTGCTTTACAGAAGCTTCTCAGTTTCAGGTGGTCCCATTTATTTATTGTTGCTCTATTTGTCTGTGCTATTTGGGTTATATGTAGGAAGTAGTCACCTGTGCCCATGTGTTGCAGTCTATTTCCCACTTTCTCTTTTATCAGGTTCAGTGTAGTCAGATTTTTTATTGAGGTTTTTAATCCATTTGGACTTGAGTTTTGTGCATGGTGATAAATATGGATCTATTTTCAGTTTTCTACAGGTTGATATCCAGTTATGCCAGTACCACTTGTTGAAGATGCTTTCTTCCATTGTATACTTTTAGCTCCTTTGTCAAAAATCAGGTATTCATAGGTTTGTGGGTTAATATCTGGGTCTTCTATTTGATTCCATTGGTCGACATCTCTGTTTTTATGCCAATACCAAACTGTTTTCATTACT
>NW_004949172.1:1841942-1842565 GCF_000317375.1 Microtus ochrogaster | reverse complement strand
TCTCTTCTTCTCTTTCCTTTGTGTATAGGAGGGCTACTGATTTTTTTTTTAGTTGATCTTGTATCCTGCCACATTACCAAAAGTATTTATCAGCTGTAGGATTTCTTTGGTACAGTTTTTGGGGTCAATAATGTACACTATCATATCATCCGCAAATAACAAAAGTTTGCCTTCTTCCTTTGATCTCCTTATGTTGTCTTATTGCTATTGCTCAAACTCCAAGCACTATGTTGAAAAGATATGGTAAGAGTGGACAGCCCTTTCTTGTTCCTGATTTTATTGGAATGGCTTTGAGCTTCTCTCCATTTAATTTGGTATTAGCTGTTGGCTTGCTATATATTTCTTTTATTATATTTAGGTATGATCCTTTTATCCCTACACTCTCCAAAACCTTTATCATAAAGGGGCATTGAATTTTGTCATGTGCTTTTTCAGCATCTAGTGAAATGATCATATGTTTTCTTTCTCTCAGTTTATTTATATGATGGATTACATTGATAGATTTTCATATGTTGAACCAGCCTTGCATCTCTGGGATGAAGGCAACCTGATCATAATTGATGATTTTTTTGATGTGTTCTTGGATGCTGTTTGACAGAATTTTATTGAGTGTTTTTACATCA
>NW_004949172.1:1840240-1841269 GCF_000317375.1 Microtus ochrogaster | reverse complement strand
TTTTTGGTTCCTGTCCTGGAACTAGCTCTTGTAGACCAGGCTGGCCTCCAACTCACAGAGATCCGCCTGCCTCTGCCTCCCGAGTGCTGGGATTAAAGGTGTGTGCCACCACCGCCCAGCTTGTATCTATTATTTTTGAGGTAGGGTCATGTGCAGGTGAGACTGGCTTCAAACTGGATGTGCAGACAAGGATGACTACTGATTCTCTCGTCTCAACTTCTCTTGTGCCAGGATTATAAACAAGTGTTGCCCTGTCTCCCTACTCTACAGTGCTGGTGCACTGATTAGGAAATCCAACCAATCAGTGCAGACCCTGCCTATCTGGTAATTAACCCTCACCTCTTAGGTCCTCAGGAGAGAAAGGGTGGCCAGCAGAGGGGTTCCTGTTTACCAGTCTGTGTCTAGTGTTTTCACAGTGTAACAACAATGTCTGCACCGACTAACCACAACATTCATGCCCATATCCTGGCAGCTTAAAGAAAAATATGGAGACGTGTTCACAGTGCACCTGGGACCGAGGCCCGTGGTCATGTTATGTGGGACAGATGCCATAAGGGAGGCTCTGGTGGACCAAGCTGAGGCTTTCTCTGGCCGGGGGACAGTTGCTGTGGTTGAGCCAATTGTACAGGGATATGGTGAGATACGGGACAGGGTGAAGTGGCAGATGTGGTCTGGGAAGATTTGGATGAGAGGTGGAGCCTGAGCTGTGGGGAAGGACTTAGGGTCTTTGAACTTCTATTATAACCGAGCCATGCTTCCCCTACGTTCTTAGGTGTGATGTTTGCTAATGGAGAAAGCTGGAAGACCCTTAGGCGATTCTCTCTGGCCACCATGAAGGATTTTGGAATGGGCAAGCGGAGTGTGGAAGAGCGGATTCAGGAGGAGGCCCGATGTCTGGTGGAGGAGCTGCGGAAATCCCAGGGTGAGTCCCAGAGAATGAGCAGAAAGGCTGATGGTGACACAGGGACCTGAGTGCAGAGCCTAAGAAAGAGAAAGACAAGGGCTGAGAAACAGACAGACAGACAGACA
>NW_004949172.1:1837394-1838785 GCF_000317375.1 Microtus ochrogaster | reverse complement strand
GAAGGGATGGAGGAAGTCAGGGAAGGGATGGAGGAAGACAGGCAGATAGGCATGGGCTGTTTAGGGCTTGTAATTGACACAGCCATCCCTGGACTCTTCTGTGTACCATTCCTGCCAGTGGGAATTAGCTATCACTTAAGAGTGAGGATGTCTTCCTGGGAGGAGGAGCAGGTGCAGACTGACTGTACTCACTCTAAGTCTTATTCCTAGAATCCTAATTGCAGCCATGTTCCAGCCAAGATTAGCTGAGTTTTTTTTTGGAGGGGGAATGTGTATCCCTTTCTGTATATAGAAATAGAAATAGCATCCCATATTCTGTACAGTACTGAGGGAGTTAAATAAAAGGATGCATGCATCTCTGAGTGAAGAGATAAGACTCTTATGTACAAACACATATACAAATGTGTTGCTGTTCATTGAACAGTGAGTGGTGGGGATGACTTTACAGAGATGGAACTGAAGCCAAATACTCTGCTTATTCTGTATTCCCTTTCTCTTGTCCTGTATCCTCCTCCAGGAGCCCCCCTGGACCCGACGTACCTCTTCCAGTCCATCACAGCCAACATCATCTGCTCCATTGTCTTTGGAGAGCGCTTTGACTACAAAGACCGCCAGTTCGTGCGCCTGTTGGAGCTGATCTATCAGAGCATCTCGCTCATCAGCTCATTCTCCAGCCAGGTCAGTGGGTGGGAAGAGAGGAGCATTGAAGGCAGAGGAAAGAAAAGGCTGCTTTATGAGTGAAGAAGGGAGTGTCTTATGGCTGGAAGAAGGATAGAGACAACATGGAAAAGCAAGGAGACTATGACCTGGAGGGATGGAGGGAAGGAGGAACAGAGGGAGAGAGGGATGTTAAGCAGTGTGAAGAGACTTGAATGCAGAAATACAGAGACATCCAGACATGAGAAAATGATGACATGGGGGATACAGCTATTACTTAGAGGACAGAGGATACAGTATTTCATGAATGAGCCCTTGAGTTCATCCCCAGTCCTTGGTAGTGTTCAACACATCAAATTCCAGCATTTTGGTGTTGGAGACTGGGGAATCAGAAATTTGGGCTGACTCTTGGCTACATGTCGAATATAAAGCCTGTGTGGCATTAATGTGTTCAAAATACAGTACCCCACAAATGAAAATAAATTAAGACATGTTAGAGCATAAATGAATGGCAAACAGAAATTATAATAAAATATTCAGCTTTAATAAGGAAAAGACTTACAGAACCGAGGTTCCCGCGGAGAACAGGAAAGCAAAACAGGAGGTGGGGAGCACACCCGCAGTATTTATTAGTAAAAACTATACTTAGGGGACCCCACCCTTCAAGCAAGGTGATTGGCTGGTCTTTCCCTACAAAGACAAAACAGCAAGGAAGATGGGAGAGAGAGAGCAGA
>NW_004949172.1:1829953-1831711 GCF_000317375.1 Microtus ochrogaster | reverse complement strand
AGTTCAAAGAACAGTCAGGGTTCCCTGCCCTGTGGGAAGTCCAAGGTCCTCCCCCCTTCATCCAAGTCTAGGAAGGTGAGCATGCAAACAGGTTATGTTCTGATCTATTGGGAGCTCACCAAGGCCAGCTGGACTGGGACTGAAAAAGCATGGGATAAAACCAGAATCTATGAACATGATGGACAATGAGGGCTGATGAGAAGCCAAAGACAATGGCACAGGGTTTTGATCCTAATGCATGAACTGGCTTTGTGGGAACCTAGCCTGTTTGGATGCTCACCTTCTTAATTTATTTATTTATTTATTTTTGAGCTCTACATTTTTCTCTGCTCCACTCCTTGCCACTCCCTCCCCCTTAAACCCTCTCCCTAGGTACCCATGCTCCCAATTTACTCAGGAGATCTTGTCATTTTCTACTTCCAATGTAGATTAGATCAATGTATATCTCTCTTAGGGTCTTCATTGCTGTCTAGATTCTCTGGGATTGTGATTTGTTGGCTGGTTTTCCTTGCTTTATGTTTAAAAACCACGTATGAATGAGTACATGTGATAATTGTCTTTCTGGGTATGTGTTACCCCACGCAAAATGATGTTTTCTAGCTCTAGCCATTTGCCTGCGAAATTCAAGATGTCATTATTTTTTCTGCTGTGTAGTACTCCATTGTGTAAATGTAGCACATTTTCCTTATCCATTCTTCAGTCGAGGGGCATTTAGGTTGTTTCCAGGTTCTGGTTATGATAAACAATGCTGCTTTGAACATAGCTGAGCACATGTCCTTGTGGCACAGTTGAGCATCCTTTGGATATGTGCCAAAAGATGTGCACAGAGGACCTGGTGCAGACCCGAGCAGTCCCTTGCCTGCTGCCTCAGTCTGAGTTCACATGAGCTTTGCTCAGTTGGTTCAGAGCCTCATTCTCTTGGTGTCCTGCATCCCCTCTGACTCTTACCCTCTTTCTGCCTCCTCTTCCTCTGGGTGCTCTGAGCTCGGAGGGGAGGGTTTTGACAAAGACATTCCATTTAGATCTCTGTGTTCCAAGGTTTCTCTCTCCTTGTACCGTCTGGCTGTGTCTCTGTGTATTTGTTTCCATCTAGTGCAGGAGGAAGCTTCTCTGGTGATGGCTGAATAAGGAAGGCATTGATTTATGAGTGTAGCAGAATATCTTTAAGAGTTTTTTGTTATTTTTTTCCTTTTGAGCAATAGCATTTTTTATCCTATGTCTCTGGGCTATCTAGTCTCTGGTTCTTGGTCACTCAAGCAATGCCGCATAGTCAAACCATACATTGGATAATTACTCCCACAATACACTGCATTGTGCCACTGTTGAGCACTAGTATTTCATACAGGCAGGATAACATGGTTCATCAAAGGTTTTGTGGCCTGATTGGTGTATACATTTCTCATTTGGTAGCCTGTAGAATACTTCCTATTCCGAAGATGCTAGAACACGGGGGTGAAGGTTCTATATAGGCACTAGCTAGATGTCTCCAGTCTAGTGTATTGTGTGGGAATTGTCTTCAGCGATGAAACCTTGCTGTCAGTTTGTGGATTCAACCTACTGTCTTGGTAACAGCCTTGGGTTGTTTGGGGTCTTCCATGGGACCCCTTTGGCCAGAAACTCAATTGAGTGTAACCCAGTCCTGGAACTAGAAGCTTCATTTAGTGAGAAGAGATGGCCAGTTGGGACCAAGTATCCCTCATTATTTGGAGACCTCATTCGAATTGCCTTTCTTTAGTTTAGGAAGTTTCTACTGCACTA
>NW_004949172.1:1821894-1828938 GCF_000317375.1 Microtus ochrogaster | reverse complement strand
TGGGTTTTCTTTAAGTTTGTTTATATTTATTAATGTTTCATATATTGAACCATCCCTGATTTCTGGAATGAAACACATTTGATCATGGTGGATTATCTGTTTAATGTGTTTTTGGATTTGGTCTGCAAGAATTTTATAGAGTATTTTTGCCTTTATAAGGCAAATTGGTCTTCCATTCTCTTTCTTTGTGGTTTGAGTATTAGGGCAACTATGGCCTCATAAAATGAACTGGACAATATTACTTCTGTTTCTATTTGGTGGAATAATTTGAGGAGTATTGACATGAACTCCTCTTTGAAAGTCTGATAGAATTCTGTGTTGAAATTCTGTCCCTAGGCTTTCTCCCCCCCCCCTCGGGATTTGGGAGACTTTCAGTGACTATTTTCATTTCTCTAGGGATTATAGGTCTGTTTAAATTCCTTATTTGATCTTGATTTCACTTTGGTAAGTAGTACCTATCAAGAAAAGTATCCATTTCTTTCATTTCTTTTAGATCTTCTAATTTGTGGAATACAAGTTTTTAAAGTATGTTCTTTAAATTCTCTGATTTCCTCAGTGTGCTCTTGTGGAGACACATTGTCCTGGCTGTTCCTGATTGTGTTTTTATGCTGACACCCAGGGATCTGGTTTTGGGGTGATTATAGGTCTAAGTGCCGATTTCTGGGTTTGTCTTTGTTGGGTGGATGTTTGGTTTCTTGGTTTCTGGGGTTTAGGTGAGCATGATGGCTGTGTGTTTCCTCATAGGAAATTTTCTGTGGACATGTTTCCCTGTCCTGCCCAGCTGGTGTGTTCCCAGGGAATGCCTGCTGGTGTTGGAGGCTGGGATAATGGGATGAGCTGGGGTTGGGGAGGAAGATTGGAGGAGAAGATCTTTGTGATTCACTGGGTATGGGGCCAGGGAGGCAAGGGAGAGCACAGCAGGCATTCTGCTGCAGAGCTGGAGCAGAGACTAGGGCAGTGGTGGGTGGATCTGGAGAATCAGAAGGAGAGGCATGGATTCTCTGTCAGCCTACCTGCTTCTCTGGTCAGAGTGGACTTTGGCTTCGTAATGGTGCATCCTGGGGAAGATCAGAGAAATCCAAAGAGATGTGGAGTGCGGGTAGAGAAAGCTGCAGCAAAGTTTCTGTTGCAGAGGTGGGGTGAGGACTGGGGTTTGGGTTTTGGGGAATAGAGGGAGAGATGAAGATCTGCTGAATAAGCAATGGGGACAGAGAGAGAGAGACAGACAGAGAGACAGAGAGAAAGAGAGAGAGGTGGTGGTGATGAGAGACAGATGGGACAGAGACAGGAGCAGACAGAGAGCTCTTGGTATATATTCCATTATCTTCCTGCCGTGATCTCCCAAGTGCTGTACTTACAGGCATGTGCCCCCATGCCTGGCTTATCTAGGACCCTTAATGCCATTCAGTTGTTGGTCTAAGAGTCTCTGTAAACAGCAGCCAATGAGATGGGGACCAATCTCCTCACATGAGAAAGAAGGGAACATTACAGATGTTACATTATACGTGTTTACACATGCATATTTGTTCCTACTCTATTGTGTTCTTCAATTCTGAAACAAAGGACTCTGATAATGAATAAAACCTAGAAGTCCGTCAGAAAAATTATGAGACATCCACCATCAATTTGTCTTGCATTTTATAATTGATTTATTGTATATATGTTTGCATGCATATAAATGTGTGCTAGTGAGTGTGTATATGTTATGACAGAGGACAGATTATGGGAGTTTTTTCTCTCCTTGGAACATGTGGGTTCAGGGGGTGAACGCATGTCCTCAGGATCGATGTTAGACTGCCTTCCATGCTAAGAAGTCTCACTGGCCCTTGCACCAATTCTTTAAGATTTTGGGAGAAACTCTTACCGTTCTTTCTTGAACAGCAGGTTAATGATCAAACTCATTCTTATCCATTGCAATGGGAGAGTTGTCTGGGTTTAGGGAAGGGACAGTCTGAAGATTGCATACTGACCCGGGGCTCACATGGCTCATTCTCTGTGCCCACAGGAAAGCGCATTTGTCTTGGCGAAGGAATTGCCCGCAACGAATTGTTCCTTTTCTTCACCACCATCCTCCAGAACCTCTCTGTGTCCAGTCCCATGGCTCCTAAGGACATTGACCTCACGCCCAAGGAGAATGGCTTGTCCAAAGTGCCCCCAACATACCAGATCCAGTTCTTGTCCCGCTGACTTGGCTGAGGTGGCCAGGTGTCCCCACTCCTGTTGAGAATAGCCCCATCTTCCTGCCTCTGAGAGACCTGCTGCCAACCAGGCCGTAGGTCACTGCTCACACCTTTCCACCTTACTGCAGCTTCTATAAAGCTCCGAGGTGTGTTCTTCTGCCCTGAGAATGGCACTGGGGAAATCACTCAGTGTCTTTCTTGATGTGTGAACCGAGAGACTTCTGGAGGCCACATCTCATGCTGTGTCAGTTCTCTATTGTGCCGAGCAACCACAGTTTCCATGCAGAAACTTCTGGTCTTCCATGAAACATTCTAATAAAATGCCAGAGGTCGTGTCAGAGGAGGAACAGGTGGAAACTGAAGTTCAAAGTGTCAGCTCGCCAGGAGGAAAACTCTCTGATGGGTTCAGGTAGACAGAGTCACATAGCTGTGATCTTTCTGTTTGGCATTTTTTACTTCACACATTATTTGCCACACCAACTCCAGTGTTGTCTGTGTGACATGACATACATCATTATGCCGGATGGGAGCTATGTGGCTTATGAAACTAGGCTCCCTGGAGGTCAATGGCAGATGGCCCTGTATTAGCCACCACTGAGGCATAAATGGGGTTCTTGATTAGCTGGCAATGCAAGATATGGGCTTTGCACAATCTCTTTTATAATAATGATATTCTTTAGACAAGGATTCTCTCTTCAGGAACAGCTCTGGGATAGGAAGCACAGTATGAGAATGTATAAGACTACAGCAGAACCCTTGTCATACATGGGGTGTAAGATGAACAAGGGAATAGATGGGTTAATGTTTATGGACAAAGAGTGTTATATTACACTTTGACCCCCATGGTGTCTGCTGCATAAGAAGGTACAAAAAAGTATGTTTCGAGAGGTGCAGAGAACTGATTAGGCATATTTGGTCACTAGATGAGATAAAGAAAGGGTTAGAAAGAGGAAGGGCCATGATAGCGATAATGAGACAGAAACTTTCTATTCATAAGATGAAACCACTTGTCTGAGTTTTCCTTTCCCGGGGCCAGGGTTTCTTTTTTTGGGGTTTTTTTTTTTTTACCCCTTTTTTTTGTTATTTTGTTTTTTTTAGTTTTGGTTGTTTTGCTTAGAGAAGCTTTCATACTGTGCCAACTAATGATACATGACCTTCTTCTGATTTGTTCTGTTTAAATACTATATAATGAAGTAAAATTTCATCAGATTCCAACCACTCTTCTGTGTGTTGTGTCTGTCTGTCATCACTGATCTTGTGCCTTCCTGTGTACCAAGACCCTGCTTTTCCCATGGTCTGAGTGGCTCCCCTGAGCCAGTTCATGGCAATTATTATCTAGGTTCCTATGCTTTGCAGACAGGGTCACATCATCCAAGGGCTTTAGATTAGATGCATTGCTTTAGGTTTTAGGCTTGTCTCATGGTCTTTCTCAGCAAAAGCACAATACCTTCTTTCATGTGTTCTGCCAGCAGAAGAAGTGGTCCAGATTTAGGGTGGATTTTCCTGCTTCTAATAATCTAATAAAAAAAATCCCTCACTGGATGCCAGCAGCCCGGGTTTTATTTGATGCCTGATACAGTCAAGTTAACTCTCAAGTGCCGCCACCACAGTGCCCAGTCCCCTGACCTCCTGGCTATTCTTACAAGTGACCTCTTGGTTGTCTAGTAACTAAGGTTCTCTACAGAAGGGCTTCTTGCTGAAAACTCCCATCACATCCTTGTCAGGTGAAGGGACAGTCTGTTGCCTTGTTCTCTACTCCATTGTGAGAACCTGGAGGAGCAGGTAGCTGGTGCTAGGTGTTTAATACAGTTGAACAGTAACCAGTAAGTAAATAAACAACTTGATAAAGTGACACCATGAGTAACTCCTTAAACTTGCCCCATGTGCAGCCGGACTTTGTCTGCCTAATCTCTGTCAGGCTCTTATGATGACCATAGGAAATCCTTGTCCCCATAGTGTCCAGGATGACCCCAGTTCTGTGACTCATCTGTACTTGCTGTCTTCCACCTTCTGACATATGTGTCTGGGAGAGACCCTTTGAGTGGTGTCCCCTGAGAATGAGCCTCTACACAACACACTGCTGAGACAAACAGGTGCTTATGTGAAGGTGATTTATATATCATCATCACCTAGGAAGATGTCTCTGTGCAGCCATTGGCCAATCAGCAGGTAGCTCTCAAATCACCTGGATGGAACTAAATTTCATTGTCTCACCAAGCTCCCTGTATCCTAGGGAGAGTTACCAGGATTTTGCCAAGGGAGATTCCTGGTACACTCTCCTCCACCAACAGCAGAAATAGGACAACAAACACAGCAGTCAACCCTTCAAGAACAACAGGGGAATGTGCATCAAGTCAATGGAGGACCATGGTGTTCTGTCTTCTCCTGAATCTTGCCAGAATGGACCTAGGGTCTCTCCAGCTCAAGGTCTGTCTCTGTCCTGGACAATGGTTTCTGCCTTTGCTGGAGAACCTTTTTAAACAGACCTGATGACCTTTCTCAAATTCTTCCAAGGTGTGAGATGTGGAGGAGGTCAGGGTGAGGAGGCAGGAGGTGGGAGGAAGGAAGTGGTGCTCACAGGCAGCAAAGAGTTGCAAGCCCATGGTTCAACAGGCATCACTAGATCAAGTTGGGAATTCTCTTCTTCCAGCCATGCTGTGGTACTAGAGAAGCTTCTAGAATTCTTTTGACAAGGAACAGAGGGAAGGTTGGTAGGGACATAGCTTCTGGTAGACATACTGTGTTCTCCATCATGGAGAACAGTATTTCATGTGTGGAGTCTGTGAAATTCATAATGTCCAGAGCTGGAAGGTTCTCAGAAAACCTGGAACTAGAGCACCCAGGAAAATGTATATGAGAGATGATCATGTGAAACCACAGAGCTCAGGATGAGGTTCTATCCTGATGAGACCCAGACAACCTAAAACCGGCAGTGTAATCCAGTGAGATGGAGGACCCATTACTTGGGTCAACTTTTGAGGTCTGGGCCTTGACTCTGCAGCTGAGGGGAAATATGGAGATACTGTCATAGCCTACATGGGCCTCAGCCTATTCTAGCTCTGGGTGGACATGAAGTGATATGGGACCTCCTAGAGGATCAAGGTGAGGCTTTCTGTGGACAGAGGTCATCGCCATCATTGATCCATCTTCCAAGAAGTGGTGAATGGGGGATGGTCCTTCAGGTAGGGGAGGGAAGTTCCCACCCAACACTACTCTTAGGTATGATTTTTTTATTAGTTTATTTTTTGGCCAAAGAAAGGCTTGAAATTTCTTCAAGGTCTTTTTTTCTAATCTCCATGAATAACTTGGTACCATGTGGAGCATGAAGGATGGAATCAGGGTGAAGGCTTGGGGTCTGGGGGTAGAGGTTTGGAAAAACTGGGCAGAGGTCCAGGGGTGTGTGAAGGAGGTCAACACAATAGAGTCACAGAGGTGGAGAGTGTGGTGGTTAACGATCCTGATAGGGTGGTGTAGAGACTGGTTCTGGGTGTTGAGACAGGACAGGGGATGAAAAACTAAAGATCCAAGATACATGTCGAGGTAGAACTTTCAGAGAAAAAAAATACTGAATTGACATATATGGTACTAAAATTAGACATCAGAGACACAAAGTATCCTGGTGGGGAGGACAGATGGATGTAAGAGTAACAGGCTGTGGTGGTTTGAATAAGAATAACCCCCATGGCTCAGATCTTTGAATACTTGGTCCCCCGTTGGTGGAAATGTTTGGGACAGGTTAGGCGGTGTGGCCTTGTTGGAGGAAATGTGTCACTAGGGGTGGACTTGGAGGTTTTCAAAGCTGATTGCTTTCCCAGATAGTGCTCTGTCTACCACCTACATGGATGAGATGTAAGCTCTCAGCTTCTGCTTCAGCACCATGACTGTCCACCTGCTTCCATGTTCCTGACCATGATGGTCATGGCCTCACCTCTGAAACTGTAAGCCCCAGTGAACCCTTTTTCCTCTAGGCTGTGCTGGTCATGATGATTTACCAGTGCAATGGAAAAGTAACTAAGACAAAGGGCATAAGGGAGGACAGACTCTCAAAGAGAGATCAGAGATGAGACCAGAGAAAGCAGATGCACAAGGATCATGGCACACATCTGAAGACTAATTGACACAGTAAGGTTTCAGAAATACAGGCTAACCTGGGATGGAACCAGCCATGTGAGAGTCAGCCAGAGGGGCAATGTAGGTGACACCATGACTTATGTGATGTATTTCGTGTTTCCTTTTGTGCAGACCCATATTTCTATTTGGTATGGCAGCCAGGCTCTCAATCCATAGACCACACCTGAAGTAGTCACATACCCTTCCAGACAGGCTGTGCCTAACCTAACAAGGGATCAGGATGTTGTTTTGACCCTTTCTTTGTAATTTGGAGGATTCCTGAGAAGAGGTGCTAATTCAGCCTATGTGACAAAGCTATCATACAGAGCAGGAAGATGTGACAGCAAGCATAGGTAGATGTGGATGTGACTAAAAGCCATTTACCTGGTTACCTCAGAAACAGAATGCTAATGAATTTCTCCCTAAGTTTACATTTTGATATAAAGGCTGTTTAGAGAATATGCGAGGAGGAATTTTTCAGGATGTGAACTCTGGATTTCATGAGGGATCTCTGAGAATTTCCCTCCCAATAAAGCCATATGAGTTGTGTCTTTATTCCTGCACCTCTACATCAGTCCAGAGAAATAATTTATGGCCCAGGCTGCCACTGGACCATGACATAATGGTGTCCAGATGTGAGGCTGATTTGCAAATTCAAAAAAAAAAAAAACACAGAAGAAGTGATCAGATGTACAGATTAGAATGTGAGGAATTCATGAGAGAAAAATGAGTACTTAGAAGTAGACAGTAGAAT
>NW_004949172.1:1820132-1820959 GCF_000317375.1 Microtus ochrogaster | reverse complement strand
CTCAGGGAACTGCAGCTTCAGGACAATTAAAAATAGATAAGCAGGTTGAATATGCTTTGTTTACGTTTCACAATTTTTGCTTCTTTGTCAAAAATATGTAGTTTGTTGCTTTGTAGATTGATATCAGTTTGTTTGATACATCTATCCATTTTAATCTGGTTTCAGTTCTGTGGCTCTGTAAGGAAATTTTAAAGTCAGAGATTATGATGCATTCAGAAGTTCCTTGATTGTACAGGAGTTTAAGATTGTTTGGGCTATCCTGAGTTTTTATCTTTTCTTATAAAGTTGATGATTGTTCTTTTGAGGTCTGTAAAGAATTTTGTTATAATTTTATGGGCATTTGCATTGAATCTGTAGAATGATTTTAGTACGATTGTCATTTTTGCTATGTTGGTTCTACTTTCCCAAGAGAATAAGAGATCTTTCCATTTTCTGATGTCTTAAATTTTTTTCTTGAAAGATCTAAAGTTCTTATGATACAGGACTTTCAGCTTGTGTGGTTTGAGTTACTCTAAGACATTTTATGGTATTTATGGCTATTGTAAAGATGATGTCTTTCATTTATCATATGTGTATAAGAGGTGCATTTTGGGTTGTTTTCTGATTTTGTCTATGACAAAACAATTCTGCTGTGAACATAGTTGAGCACATGTACTTATGGTATGGTTGAGTATCTTTTTTTTCATGTTTTATTTATTTATTTTTAAAAATTTCTTCTTTTATTTTAAAATACTTTGACTTCTTTTTATCTTTTTTATTTATTTATTTATTTTTATTATTTAATTAAAAATTTCCACCTCCCATTCCCCTCCCCCGCTCCCCCATCC
>NW_004949172.1:1817317-1818934 GCF_000317375.1 Microtus ochrogaster | reverse complement strand
ACAACCTCTCCAGCAAAGGCTATCATTGTTGTTTTTAATTTTAGCCATTCTGACAGGTGTAAGATGGTATCTCAAAATTGTGTTGATTTGCATTTCCCTGATTGCTAAGAAGGTTGAGCATGACCTTAAGTGTCTTTTGGCCATTTGAACTCTATTGAGAATTCTGTTCAGTTCAGTGCCACATTTTTTAATTGGGTTAATTAGCATTTTAAACTCTAGTTTCTTGATTTTTTTTTCTGGTTTCATTGATTTATTTCCAAGAGAATGTTGAACACCGGTCACTTCACTTGGAGCTTGTTTTCTTCTTGGCAAAACTGGCCTTTGGGCGAGGAACTGCCCATGTATTAACCACTGACAAAATGTACAATGTTTGGACAGGACAAGCAGGATACAAGATAAAAGATTGTCAAATCTTGCCAAGACAGGGTAAAACAGTTTGGAAAAATTTCCTGACTCTGAAATAGTTGGTCAATTACTCTAGGCCTTAGCCAAAGTTGGCTGCTCCAATGTTGCAAATGAGACTTTGGATGATCACCCAGGTAGCCAGTTGTCTCCATAATCTGTTGCACATTTTGGAAGTTGCTTGATTTCACTTCCTGCTTACCCAAGTAATATTATTTCACTTCTTGGGTATTCGATGGGGTTGAAGACTAGACAGTCATAGTTACTTTCCTCTCATGACTTGGCCAAGTTATTTATAATACAAGACTTAGAGTCCTTAGGATAAGATAATTATTGAAACATTTATCACATGTTTCTTGCTTGGTATTGTTTATGCTGGGTGTAATTCTAATTTTTTCTTTCTTTTTTTTATTGAAAAAAAATTTCAGCCTCCTCCCCACCTCCCATTTCCATCCTCCACTCCCCACTCCTCTCTCCTCTAGCCCTCCCCCCTCTCTTCTCCCCCTCCCTCTCCAGTCTGAAGAACAGTCATGGTTCCCTGTTCTGTGGAAGT
The DNA here is from genome assembly GCF_000317375.1 of Microtus ochrogaster. Classification (NCBI taxonomy): domain Eukaryota; kingdom Metazoa; phylum Chordata; class Mammalia; order Rodentia; family Cricetidae; genus Microtus; species Microtus ochrogaster. The sequence continues at coordinate 1,817,979 of NW_004949172.1, read as the reverse complement.
CCAAGGTCCTGCCACCTCCATCCAGGTCTAGGAAGGTGAGCATCCAAACAGGCTAGGCTCCCACACAGTCAGTACATGCAGTAGGATCAAAACCCAGTGCCATTGTCCTTGGCTTCTCATCAGCCCTAATTGTCCTCCATGTTCAGAGAGTCCGGTTTCATCCCATGCTTTTTAATTCCCAGTCCAGCTGGCCTTGGTGAGCTCACATTAGATCAGCCCCTCTGTCTCAGTGGGTGGGCACACCCCTTGCGGTCCTGACTTCCTTGCTCATATTCTCCCTCCTTCTGCTCCTCATTTGGACCTCGGGAGCTCAGTCCAGTGTTCCAGTGTGGGTTTCTGTCTCTTTCTCCATCCATCGCCAGATGAAGTTTCTATGGTGATATGCAAGATATTCATCAATATGGTTATAAGATAGGACCATTTCAGGTTCCCTCTCCCCAGCTGCCCAAGGAACTATCTGGGGACATCTCCTTGGACACCTGGGAACCCCTCTAGAGTCAAGTCTCTTGCCAACCCTAAAATGGCTCCCTTAATTGAGACATATACTTCCCTGCTCCCATATCCACCCTTCCTTTATCCCAACCGTCCCATTTCCCCAAGCTCTCCCCATCCTCTCCTTCTCACTTTTCTTTCCCCATTTCCCCTTACCCCCATCCCACCCC
>NW_004949172.1:1799315-1800026 GCF_000317375.1 Microtus ochrogaster | reverse complement strand
GAGTGAGTACATAGCATATTCATATTTTTAGGTCTGAGTTATCTTACTCAGGGTAGTGTTTTCTATTTCTATCCATTTGCCTGCAAAATTTAAGATGTAATGGTTTTTTTTTACTGCTGAGTAGTACTCTAATGTGTAGATGTGCCACACTTTCTTTATCCATTCTTCCATTGAAGGACATCTAGATTGTTTCCAGGTTCTGGCTATTACAAATAATGCTGCTATGAACATAGTTGAACAAATGCTTTTGTAGTATGGTTGGCCATCTCTTGGGTATATTCCCAAGAGTGGTATTGCTGGATCTCAAGGTAGGTTAACTCCCAATTTTTTGAGAAACCACCACACTGATTTCCAAAGGGGTTGTACAAGTTTGCATTCCCACCAGCAACGGATGAGTGTTCCCCTTACTCCACATCCTCTTCAGCATAGACTATCATTGATGTTTTTGATTTTAGCCATTCTGATAGGTATGAGATGGTATCTCAAAGTTGATTTGATTTGCATTTTCCTGATAGTTAAGGAAGTTGAACATGTCTTTAAGTATTGTTTGGACATTTGAAATTCTTCTGTTGAGAATTCTCTGTTCAGGTAAGTACCCCATTTTTAATTGGTCTACTTAGAACTTTAATGTCTAGTTTCTTGAGTTCTTTATGTATTTTGGAGATCAGAGATGTAGAACTGGTTCAACATACAAAGATCTATCAATGTAAT
>NW_004949172.1:1793594-1798645 GCF_000317375.1 Microtus ochrogaster | reverse complement strand
TTGGATTAGTAGGATCAACATGGTAAAAATGGCAATTCTACAAAAGGCAATTTATAGATTCAATGCAATCCCCATCAAAATCCCAACAAAATTCTTCACAGACCTTGAGAGAACAATAATCAACCTTATCTGGAAAATCAAAAAACCCAGGATAGCCAAAACAATCCTGTACAATAAAAGAATGTTCAGAGGCATTTCCATCCACGACACCAAACTCTATTACAGATGTACATCATTATTACAGTAATGAAAACAGCTTGGTATTGGCATAAAAACAGAGATGTTGACCAATTAAATCAAACTGAAGACCAGGATATTAATCAAAAAACCTATGAACACCTGATTTTTGACAAAGAAGCTAAAATTATACAATGGAAGAAAGAAAGCATCTTTAACAAATGGTGCTGGCATAACTAGATGTCAACCTGTAGAAGAATGAAAATAGATCCATATCTATCACCATGCACAAAACTCAAATCCAAATGGATTAAAGACCTCAATATAAATCTGACCACACTGAACCTGATAGAAGAGAAAGTGGGAAGTAGCATGCAATGCATGGGCACATGAGACCACTTCCTATGTATAACCCCAGTAGCACAAACAATAAGAGCAACAATGAATAAATGGGACCTCCTGAAATTGAGAAGCTTCTGTAAAGAAAAGGACACTGTCATTAAGACAAAAAGCCAACCTACTGAATGGGAGATCTTCACCAACCCCACATCAGACAAAGGTCTGATCTCCAAAATATATCGCTTGTTTTTTAATATATCACCCATGTTGACCAATGATGTATTCATTTGTTTTTTATTTTTTATTTTTTTGAGACAAGATTTCAAGATTAGCCTCTTTTCTCAGGCTAATGATCCTTCTGACTTAACATCTCAAATGCTGGATTTAAAGATGTGTGGTATATCTGACCAGAAGTGTTTTTAAAATGTGCTCCCCACATGTTGTAAAGGTCAACTTAACATCATATTTATATTTTATTTTTTGTTTGTTTATTTGGTTGCTTTGTTATTGTTATTTTCCTTTTATTTTTTTCTGTTTTGTTTTTTGTTTTTTTTTTGAGACAGGGTTTTTCTGTGAAACAGTACTTCCTGTCCTGGAGCTCACTCTGTAGAGAGACTCAAACTCATCAAGATCCACCTACCTCTGTCTTCTGAATGTTGGGATTAATTTTTATTCCTTGAAAGTCTAATTCGTTCATTTCTCATTTTTCTGTCCTTTTCTTTGTGTCTAAAGGCCCTTCCTACTTGAAGGTAAATATGGTTGCCTGAGTGAGTATGGATGTGAGTGCAATTGACTGGAAGTTGATCAACTTACGAACAGCTACATTCCTGAAGAAAGTGGCACTTCCCCCAGCACCCTTACCCCTAGAAGTCACAGTAGGTTTGGTGACATCCTGTCATGATAGCACAACATGCTGTATCTTTTCCCTATAGGGACAGTCATCATGTCATCTGCAAACAAGGTTACCAGGTGTTGGCAATGTGCTCTGGAAGTGAATTGCTACCCTCTACAGAACTCCTTAAAGAACTGTTCAAATCCACGATTCAATGTATGTGGCAATGTCTGGAAGCTGAGCTGACTTCCTTGACTGTCAGAAGTTAAGAGTCTGTTTAAGATGTAGAACAAACTCATAAAATTTAATTAGTCAAGTTATCTGCTCATCTGGGTGATACTGGATACAAGTAAAACAATAAGATGTGGGAGGAAGCTGCTTGTTGCTTCCTGACTGCTCAGCCCTGAAATAATCACACAGAAATTAATTAAATCACTGCTTGGACCATTAGCTCTAACTTCTTATTGGCTAACTCTTCCATCTTTATTTTAACCTATTTCTAGTAATCTGTGTATCGCCACAAGACTGTGGCCTCCCAGCTAATGTTCCCAGTGTCTGTCTCCAGTGGCTCCATGGATTCCCCCTAACTCTGCCTTTTTCATCCCAGCATTCAGTTTAGTTTTCCCTGCCTAGTTCTGCTCTACCCTATCATGGGCTCAAGACAGTTTCTTTATTAACCAATGTTATTCACAGCATACAGAGGGGAATCCCACATCAATAAGAATTTTAAGATTGGTTGAGAGTTCAGACAGACTTACGTAAAAGACAGGTATTGGACAAATCACAAAGACTTTCTAGGAGGATGACAGGTATGGAAAAGAAACCATTCCTGAGCAGCAGCTGGTGCCAGGGAAAATGTGGAGCCAGGTGGATGAGGTCACAGTGTGACCGGGGAGAGGCCGGCACTGAATCTTCATGTCAGGGGGATAAACTGGCTTGGTGTGAGTCAAGGATGGCAAGAACTGAAGTGATTCAACTAAGTAGGCAAGAAAAAGCATCCTCATGCAACAGAAAAGCATCTCTTTTCTGTTGCAACCACAAAATTCCAGAGGCTAAGTTCTTTATAAATTAAAGGCTTATCCTACACAAAATTGTGCAGTGTGACAGTCTAAGATCAAACAGTCTCTTTTTCCAGCTTCTAGTGAGAACCCTTCTCATGTGTTATAAGACAGTAGAGGACAGGAAAACCTGTTCATACAGAAGAGGTGAACCATGTGGATTGGCTCTGTTTAATAATAATCCACTCTCTGAGAACTCAGTCCTCTCTGTGAGACCAGCATTAACCTATTCTATGGATCACCAAAGACCCAGTACCTCTCACTAGGTTCCATCTCCCAAGGGCTCTGACACTTCTCAACACAACCATATTGGGGACTAAATCAGCAGCAGAGAATCCGTGAAGGCATAGCACATGGAACAGGCACGAGGAAAGAGCATCTGATCCAGAAAGATCCCTCTGGATGCCAAATGGTGGTGACGTCCTGTGGTGAACTCCAGACACAACCAGTCATCTCAAATGTGTTGTGGATGAGCCTGGAGCCTGTCTCAAATACAGCTGCCAAAGACTGTGTCAGCTCTGTGTTCTCCAAACCCATTTGCTGATGCACGTGAGGCAGCAGCTGGCAAGCCCTCTGGAATGTCTCTTGAAATCTTCTCTGGTGGCTCAAGAAGCTGAGATCTCTTCTAGGCATCTGTGTTGTTCTAAGATCATCTGTGTTGATGTAAAATTATTGTGTGGACTTTAATCATGGTGTTTTTGTTACAAAGACTGAGTCTTAATGACGACATTCTTTTGACCACTGGTAGAGACACAAAGAGGAGCTGGACCATCAAAGCTACTAATAGGATTAGACATCACTAGAATTCTACAGTGTCACAATAACACTTAATTTTTTTTAAATAAGTAAACTCTATCTTTACTGACTGGAGTCTGGTCTACTGAAACACAGGACTTGAAAGGAATCCATGGTGTCAGTGCAACCTAAGATTTATCTATCCAATGGGGCTAGGAGAAAGACATTCACATACTCCCTCGATGGTTTCCTTCTTTATTCTCTTTTCTTTTTGTCTTCTTTCTACTCTATACCTTTTTGTAGGGCTTATATAGCCCAACAAAGTTTTCTCAGGCAATACAGGAATGTAACTGTGGTTACATTCCATTTATGAAGTGATTGATTATAATGAATATAGGTAAAACCATGTTTTTATCTCCTTTACAGGATTAAAGACAAAATCACCCCAGTAACCCACTTACATTTACATCTAAGTAACTTGTTAAGATTAACAGAACAGCAGGAGGCAGAAAGTATTTTTTTTTCTCAGCCAGCTCTTCTGTTGGTTGGCTGCAGATTGTGGTTACAAAGAAAGAATCAATCATTGTATTATTTATCTTGATGGAAAATTTTATTAGAAATCTTAAAGGAATCACAAACCTAAACTTTTATATGTGAAAACCAGTCAGCTGCACTTATATCTTTAGGGAGCATACACACTCATCAATAGTTTCTTATATCAGGACATCTAGGGCAGGAACAAGCACAAGAAATGCTCAACCACCAGCACTCTATGCTATGATGCTATAATATTTTGGGCAAGTATTTTCTCAGCCTCATCTTAAAAATAAATCAGTCCACTGCTTTTCCATTTCTTCCTTGTTCCTCTTTGACACCAGCCCCATGTTGCTCCCTGACTCTCTTCCCCTTCCGGTCCTAGCACCAATAAACAGGATTTGATGTCATGTTGACACCATGACCCGCTTAAAAGCAGAGGACCCATGGGATCAGTTCAGGTACAGCGGTGCTGGTCATAGTGGAGACCTTGATCTTATCTTCAGCAGCATGGGTACAGTGAGGCACTTGAGGAAGTCTCAAGGTATTAAGTAAGGAGCGTTTCAGTGGATGCTGTGACTTGGCTTGTGGTGAAACTGTTCTTTGGGATGTAAGAGCAGAAGTAGGGAACCAGGACGGGGCTTGCAGAGGGAAGTGCACAGCATTTTAAAATAACCTTAATGAAATCTTTTAAAATGTTCTTATTTTTAACCATGTCTGTCTGTATGTCTGTGTGAGTATATTTCTAATTGGGTGCATAAACCTGTTCATGGAGGCAGAGGCCAGAGGAGGGTGCCCGGTGTCCTCCTCTGTCCATCTGTTCATTTCCTCCAGTAAGGTTCCCTCCCCTGAACTAGATCTGGAAGTCTGCAAGCCCAAGGAATCCTTCCATCCCCTCATTCTAACTCTTTACTCAGAAGTCATAGGCATGGATGAATACTTCAGCTTGTTATGTTGGTGATGAGATCCAAATCCTGGTCATCACAACTCTGTAGCAAGTAGTCTTATCTGATGAGCCTCAATGACAATGTTAACAAATGATCTGTATCATCTATCTGTGCATCAGCAACTTATTCACTAGTCTATTTATCTATCTACTATATGTATATCCATGTATTATCTATTTGTCTATCAATCTGTCTTCATTATCAGCATTGTCATCATCATCATCATCTCCATATTCTTGTTTGTGTGAGTGTGTTTGTGAATGGTCCTAATGCAATTCTGATATCTGAAGAAGCCAAAGAGGTCATCAAATCCCATGAAGCTGGCATTACAGGCAGTTTTTAGCTATTTGACATGGGAGATGGTACTAAACTCAAGGCCTCAGCAACAACAGCAGTGCTCTGAGCCACTGAACCATCTCTCCTGCTCCA